>NC_070586.1:40363102-40470602 GCF_027409825.1 Scomber japonicus | reverse complement strand
AGTCAGGGTGTTATAGACATAGGCCTAAACATGATGGGCCTTATTAAACAGGTTTTTATCTAATAGCAAATGACAAATCCACACAATTGTTTTTTAAACAGTCATTTATTTAATCAATAAATTTCACAGCTAAGGGCGTCCAATCCCTCCTGACTGGTCTGGGGTGTAATGCAGCCTCTTCTGATCTTCATGAGAAAGGGCTAATTCGTTTGCAGTCCCCATTTGTAGTGTCAGGGCATCTTAAACAGAAAACACAAGCAAAACACAAACTGTCAGTTAAATAGCTATTACTGTACATGCCATTGTGCAAGTGGTGTGCAGATTCAGATATTAAAAAGAATCAAAAATAAGGCATAAAATACTTTAAAGACTTGCTTACTTGATAAATGATGTGGATCAATGATCTGTAAAAAGGACAAAAAAGGTTAAGTAAACAGCAATTTAACATTAACAACCAACCACAGTCCTGATAACTCTACAGCAAGTGTTTTTGTGACCATGGAAACACACAGTGTATGTGCTAACTTCAGAAGAAAAGTGAACGTATCTTTTCTAATATCTCTTTAATTATTAAAATGGCTGCAAATTGGTCATATTGCTTTTAAATTGAGCGATAATATGGACTGTGTGTATCCTCGATCGCTGATCCTAGATAACATTGTCCTCATACAGTTAAAAAGATAAGCTATCTTAGCGAGCTACGCTAATGCTAACGCTAATGCTAACGCTAATGCTAACGCTAATGCTAACGCTGTGGTGCTGCATGAATGTGTGTATTAGTATATTATACTTATAAATTATAACTTATAAATTAATGGTAATGGTAAATTCTGACAGCATACGAATGACTGCACTACCGTTTGGAGATTGGTCGACATTTCAGTGAATAATTCTACTTTTAGACTGTGGAGCACCTCTTACCTCCGTAGACATACATGTCGTACTGGCTGTGTCTCAAATGGCGCACTTGCACACTTCAAGCACTATGTTTTAGGGCATAGTGCGTTCACACTGAAGAACAAGCGAAAACTCAGTGCTCTGAAAGTACCCGGATGGTGCACTAAAAACGGACAAAAAATCCAGTGTGAGATGATGGACACTACTCACACTAAACGGACGCCATTTTGCCTACGTAGCGGAAGGGGAGGGACTTTTTGCCCAGTTTTCTGATTTCAATTGGCGGCCAGCAGCGACATGCAAGCCCGTCACTTCCGCTAAGTGCAAAACGCCAGTGCTCCATTTCAGACAATACTTACCCACGACAGTGTGCACCACAGAGGTAAGTGCTCAGTGCGCACTCCGCACTACATTCTGGTGCACTCACGTAAGTGCTCCATTTGAGACACAGCCCAGGTCTCTGCTAACCCCGTACCAAGATGGCGGCGCTTTAGGCACGCCTCTCAACAGTCAATGCGGCGTCTACGTATATATGTCTATGGTAACAACCATGCCACGCTGTAGTCGAAGTTGCAGTGGAGTTCCTACTTCCTGTTTATACAGGAAGTCCAAGTTTTCATGTACATATATGCATTATTTTAATATATTGAAATTTGGAAGGTAAGTTTTTTATGTGGTAATTGTGTGGGAGCTTGTTATCTTCGCTCTTTATTTATTTATATATTATTATTATTTATTTTTGTTTTTCGTAGCGTAAGTAGTCCTACACGATTTGTCATATCAACTTCGTTTCAATGTCAAATTGTACATATCCATAAGGAGATGTGTGCTATTACTTTTCATATCTCTAACATATTCCATTGATTTTATATAATTTTTTAAAACATTAAAATTTATAATGGAAAGTCAATGGGAGCGATGTTTGAAAGCTCATATCTCAAGAAGTAAAAGTGCTAAAGTGTTCAAACTTCAACTACAGAGGCCTGTACTACGAAGCTGGATTTTCTCTTATCGAGGTAACTTCAGGGTTAACCCTGGGTTTTCCGTACTACGAAGCTGGTTCACTTCTTACCGGGGTAAATCACCACGGTAACTTATGCTGAACGGCTAACCTGCTCCGGAGCAGGTTATGTTCTGGATAAGAGATCAATGAGTACAAAAGCACCACCTCCTGACCAATCAGCTCTCTTAGAAAATGACCTGCCCATTCTTAAAAGATCCTGTCAACATTGGTGCGTGGATCGTGAGAGGAGCGCTTAGGAGAGAATGAGCTTTTAGGGATAGATGCAATTTTTTAATTGGCCAAAATATATATTTAAAAAATAATCATTGAGGCACGTGGGGGATATTATTCTGTAGGTTTGACATCCTGAGATCAAAGTGTCAGGGAGCATAATAACTGTATTTATTTATTGTAATTGTAAAAAATTGACGAAAATATATATTTGTAAAATAAGCCTTGAGGCACATGAGGGATATTATTCTGTAGGTTATACAGTTGGTTTGAAATCATTCACTCAAATGGTTGAAGTATAATAGGTTTGTATTTTGAATGTTGAATATTAAACTAACTTAATGTCTCTTATGAAAGGAAGGGCACTGAGGAAGCGATCTGCCCCAAACGTCTGTGCCGTAATAAAGTGGCATTGTGTGATCAGAGTGCTGTCCGTTTATATTGTCTGATAAATTAATATTGTATGATCTCGTGAATTTACACATTAACAGAGTCGGCAATTTTCTGCCAGCATTCCTTCCTGGCTTTTGCTGCAGCATCAGAGTTACTTTTGGCCTGGATGATGTTTGAATTCTTCATATTTATGAAGAATAATTGTCTGCTCCTCCATGGTAAAGGGTAAAGTAGGCTGCTCTGCAGGGTTTCTGCATGTTTGTGATTGGTCAGACGCTGCAAACACCTCCCCTTTATGTGAACGCGCACTGATCCAGATTGGAAAACCCTGGGTTGATTTACCGAGTTGATAACCAGCTTCGTAGTACCGCTTATCCTGGACTGCGAAGATCTGGTTAAGTCAACCCAGGTAACGGAGAGAGATCCTGGATAGGTTAATCCAGCTTCGTAGTACAGGCCTCTGGTGGCCCATGAGCAAATGCTTCACATATTGTAAATAATGATCTGTAGCGCCACCATGTGGTCAGTTATTACATGTTTTACATTTTGGCTTATAACTCATGAACCGTAAGGCGTATTCAAACAATCTTTGCACAGTGTGTTCCTTGGATTGTACCAAGTAGACTGATATAGGCCACGCCCATTTGTGTCTAGAACATTTTTCCGACATTTTGATTTTTTTGAAAAATACATTTTTTACTACTTTTGGCACATTTTTCATCCAATCTTCATCAACCTTGGTACACAACATGTTTAGAGGACCCCGAACACAGCTATTATCTTCATTGTTTGGTAACCCTTACCGTTTGTCCGTAATGGGTTAGCAAACTTTTGGGGGCGTGGCCTGATGCATTTAACGATCAATAACTCTTCAATGCCGATTCGGATCGCCACAAAATTTGATAATCTTGTACACATGGTGGCACTGTACCATTATGTAAAATTTGATACAATTTTACCAAATGGGGGCGCTACTGTAATATTATAACACAATATTCCTACAGTTCTGTTGTCTTCAATGAAATGAAACTTGGTACATTAGTTCTCCATGTCAATGTGTACGATATAGTGAAACATGGAGCCAATAGCCCCACCTTTTGCTGCTCCAACAGAAATCTGCAGTGAAGGTAGCAATAACAGGAATGGTGGCAGCGGCTGCATCTGCATCTGGCAGTTTGTGAGGGATGCGTCTGCCAGTTTGCAGCTCCCACACGCAATTTCTTATGAAATTGCTAAATTTTCTAGTTTTAAACTTGGAAATTATCCCAATTATCCCATATTCCCAGTTCTCATCTATTCAATTCAATAAATTAGAATTTGGAATTATATTTATGTACTGGCTAATCACTTGAAATAGGAGGACAGTGTAGGCAATGTTGCACTTATGTAATGGACGACTTTGAGATGATTCTGTTGGAGAGTTTGCTCCAGAAGGGCGCCACTTAGCTGGTGCTGACATATGTAATAGAGCTCATTGTGTAACGGGCGTGGAGGTGGCAGGACAAATTGCAGCACAGAACACCAGTGAGCAGTTTGAAAACTGTCTTTATATGGCAGAATGAGTAGGTCTCAGGGTCATCGAAGACACAGAGTTGGCAGCAGGTAAGGCAATGCCACTGATACGGTGATGTGGAGAGGGTGATGGGAGGTGATGTGATGCTGACAGGATTGAAGCCGGAGGACGCCACACAGCCACAGGCTGACAGATATCCTGAGTGCTCTGAGTGGATTTTGAGGCCACTTTAGCAGCTTCCGTATTCTAACCCCCATTCATCTCTATGGGGGACTGTGGTGGTTCTAATTTTTAGTAGGAGGCAGACACAGAAGGCTGAATCAGTTGTCCAACGCTGTTTTTATTCTTATAAATTATGTAATGTAACAAAAAGAACAAAACAAACAATTAACTTAACTCATAAGCATAACTGAAATAAAATTAAAACGTGTACACAGCTATAGTCTAGCAGAACAACCCCCTGCACAGTCTCACAGCTCCTTATATAGAGCCCTCTATCAGCCTGCCCTCTGAATGAAAGTGGACTATACCACTCCTCAGGTAAGTCCTGAGCCCTTCCTGAAACAAGTAACAAGATTAGCCGTTCATCAACATTCACTTGACATTACTTTTATCCGGCCTATCTCCATTATATCTGCAACCAAAAACCTAATCAAATCATAAACAATCTTAACATATTAACAAAACAATTCACCAACCACCCCTCCACATGGTTCTTCCCTAGTGACATCACTAATCATGTCACCAGTGTATAAATTCAGGAGACATAGGCCGCCTCCTCCCTTTGTTTCCTGAACACATGCAAGTATGGTGAGTAACAAAGAAAGCTACAAAACGTATGTATATACTATACTAACCAAAGATACTAACTAAACAATAAACTCTGAATTCAATACAAGTGGGTGTTTTATTGTAACCAAAAGTCTGCTGAGATGTAACCAAATATACTGCAAAACACAAACAAACCCGGGATAGTAAGTATCTGCAAAGTATGATTACTGACTAACTTATGGTTCAAATAACAAACATCAAGTATAATTAAATTAATGAGTTATGGTGCAAATGTAATCGATGGGGACAAATGGTGTGCTCTCACCATCATATGCAAATGCGTATCACTTTCACCAACACAGGACACACAGCTAAGTAGTTAGCTTTCTATTAGCACTTTATTTTTTAATTTTACATTAATTTCCATATTGTGTAAAGGACCGGGAAAAAAATTTGGTGTGCGCTCTGCACGCACACATGCTGCCCTTTTTTGAGTTTGAGCCCCTGCCCCTCTATAATCATGTGCACGTCCCTGCTGCCACCTGTGTTGGATGCAGCCCTCCATTAGCTTCAAATGAACTAGGATTCATCCCACTGTCTGCTTGGGTCTTTGAAATATGAACCTTTGAAATTGCTTCCACATTCCAATCTACGGGCATCATGGTACTTGAGAATTTGGAAGTCCTTCAAAGGCTTATTATTTCAAAGAAAGAGGGTGAGAGCAGGCTGAATCCAAGAACTGATGGAAGTGTGTATATTGCTGTATCAAAAACAAGTGGCTGCATCATTCAATGCTCATGCAGTGTTGAATTATCATACATAAGAACCTGGTAGTAGTGCAAAGGTATTGATATTACAGATTGTTTTCTTGCACAGTAATCATGCAAATTATGAACCTTTTTGAATTAATTACTATAATTTACAATTATTACTGATGTGTATGTTATATTAATGGAGGTGGAGTCATAATGAACACTGGCAATGAGTAAAAATTCAATCTGAACATTTGAACAGTCACATTTATTTCTTCATAAAAAGGACATTGCCAACCCAGATCAAAATGGCGATCACAAAGAGGACTGCTACAAAAGAAAAAACTTGAAAAATAATGTCCACAGTATCCTGTCCCTCGCAGCACTACAAAAAGAAAACGTCAATCAGTCATTATGGCCATTGTTTCACAGTGCAGTCATGAACATTAAGTATAACACTTACCCCAGGCTCACTTCCAGCACAGCACTACAAAAAGGAAAACATCCATCAGTCATTATGGTCCTTGTTACACACTGTAGTCATGAAAAAGTATAACACTTACCCCAGTATTTACAACAACAGGTGGTTGTGGTTCCTGGACAATGTTTTCTTCTCCTTGACCTTGTGGTACATGGATGAGAAACTTTCTCATTTTCTTCTCTTCTTAATAAAAGCAAAGATACAACATTCATACCAGAATTGGCAGTCAAAAACCACACCATAAAGTTGAGACATTTTTTTCAAAATCTAGTCTATGTCAATGTTTCCAAATGTCATTTCCTAGTATTAAAGGTAGGGTAGGGTATTTCTGGAGCATTTTTACTGAATTGCTTGAAATCCTCTTCACACCCCGACAGCAACAAGGAAATGTAATGCTTTTTAATAAAAATTTAAAAAATCAGTCAGCTGTGGAACGGACAAACCCGTAAAAACATCACCCCATCATGTTGAACGCCACGTTCAAAGCAATTGGCTCGTGCAGTGCCTATCTACGGGCATCATGATAGGTGAGAATACGGAAGTTTTTTCTCACTCGATAACTCATTAAGACATGTGGCTATCTATACTGATGCTTCCACCTGTCTTGGATGCAGCAATCCATTAGCTTCCAAATGAACTAGGATTCATCCCACTGTCTGCTTGGGTCTTTGCAATATGAGCCTTTGAAATAACTTCCATATTCTAATCTATGGGCATCTGTCCTCCCTCCCTCCCTCCTTCCCTTCCTTCCTTCCTTTCTTTCCCAAAGGACCTTCCTCTACCTACTGTTTCCATCATTACCTCTGTGCGTCCTCTGCCTACACCCAGAGACAGGCCAGACACGTCTTTACTGAGGTCTGACTCAGTGGCAGGGACTACAGTTGCAGGTTCAAAGGAGTCTGGCTTTGCATCTCCTGCAGGCGAGGTGTGAGATGGAGTCTTATTGGTTCTGGGATAGAAGCGAGCCAGCCAACACTTCTCAGTGACAGGGTATTGGTCGGCAGCCCACTCCTGGCGCTCACAACGCATCTGCTCCAGCTGCCGGACCTCTCTGGGCAACTCCAACACACTTTCCATGCTTACGTGCCCCAATTCATCAGGCGCGTAGTGGCTGCTGTTGAGATAGGAATCCACCAGCGCCATGTAGTCAGTCATCAGAGCATCCACAGCACCAGTCTGAGTGGCTGCAGGTGGATCACTGATGAAGCCATCACCTTCAGCAGGGGTATGGGACACGGACGTTTGTACCACGTCTCCATTTCCTCCTTGGTGATCTTCCACTTCATCTGCAGGGATAAGAGCCGTCCCTATTAATCATGGCCCCAGTTCAGAAAGAAAACCCACAAAATAGAACCGGAGTCCTATTCCATTATTCCTAGCTGCGGTATTCAGGCGACCGGGCCTGCTTTGAACACTCTAATTTTTTCAAAGTAAACGCTTCGGACAAGAGCATCGAGGGGGCGCCGATAGGCAGGGGCCGACCGTCAGCTCGATTCCGAGATCCAACTACGAGCTTTTTAACTGCAGCAACTTTAAGATACGCTATTGGAGCTGGAATTACCGCGGCTGCTAGCACCAGACTTGCCCTCCAATTGATCCTCGTTAAAGGATTTAAAGTGTACTCATTCCAATTACAGGGCCTCGAAAGAGTCCTGTATTGTTCACTTTAACATCTTAAACCTTCTTAACCCTTTATTGGGCAATTAATTACATTTGGTAACTTCTGTAAATATCCCAAAATATCCTTCCTTCCTTCCTTCCTTTCTTCCTCCCTGCCTTCTTTCTTCCCTTCCCCTTTTCCTTTCTCCCTCCCTCGTTCCTTATTTCCTCCGTCCTTCCTTCCATCTGTCCTCCCTCCCTCCCTCCTTCCCTTCCTTCCTTCCTTTCTTTCCCAAAGGACCTTCCTCTACCTACTGTTTCCATCATTACCTCTGTGCGTCCTCTGCCTACACCCAGAGACAGGCCAGACACTTCTTTACTGAGGTCTGACTCAGTGGCAGGGACTGGATCCTGAGTTGTTGGGGCATCCACAGACTGGGCAGAGGAAACATCAGTGACCCTTGAGGGCCTCGTGGGTGGCCGTTGAAGGCGAGAGTCCACTTGTGTTGATGTGTATAAATTTTAGAAGACAGGCCGCCACCTCCTCCCTTTGTTTCCTGAACACATGCAAGTATGGTGAGTAACAAAGAAAGCTACAAAACGTATGTATATACTATACTAATTAAACCAATAAACTCTGACTTCAATACAAGTGTGTGTTTTATTGTAACCAAAAGTCTGCTGAGATGTAACCAAATATACTGCAAAACACAAACAAACCCGGGATAGTAAGTATCTGCAAAGTATGATTACTGACTAACTTATGGTTCAAATAACAAACATCAAGTATAATTAAATTAATGAGTTATGGTGCAAATGTAATCGATGGGGACAAATGGTGTGCTCTCACCATCATATGCAAATGCGTATCACTTTCACCAACACAGGACACACAGCTAAGTAGTTAGCTTTCTATTAGCACTTTATTTTTTAATTTTACATTAATTTCCATATTGTGTAAAGGACTGGAAAAAAAATTTGGTGTGCGCTCTGCACGCACACATGCTGCCCTTTTTTGAGTTTGAGCCCCTGCCCCTCTATAATCATGTGCACGTCCCTGCTGCCCACCTGTGTTGGATGCAGCCCTCCATTAGCTTCCAAATGAACTAGGATTCATCCCACTGTCTGCTTGGGTCTTTGCAATATGAGCCTTTGAAATAACTTCCATATTCTAATCTATGGGCATCTGTCCTCCCTCCCTCCCTCCTTCCCTTCCTTCCTTCCTTTCTTTCCCAAAGGACCTTCCTCTACCTACTGTTTCCATCATTACCTCTGTGCGTCCTCTGCCTACACCCAGAGACAGGCCAGACACTTTTTTACTGAGGTCTGACTCAGTGGCAGGGACTGGATCCTGAGTTGTTGGGGCATCCACAGACTGGGCAGAGGAAACATAACCCTACAGATGTGTAAACCTGATTTCATTACAACTTCTGATCTACCTACATGGGGCTACACACACACACACACACACACACACACTCACACACACACAAAAAAATTACCTCTAACACAACCCCCCCCCCACACACACACACACACACACACACACAACTCCAAAGCTACAGATGTATAAACCTGATTTCATTACAACTTCTGACCTACCTACATGGGGCTACACACACACACACACACACACACACACACACACACACACAATTACCTCTAACACCCCCCAACATACAGACACACACACACACAACTCCAAAGCTACAGATGTATAAACCTGATTTCATCACAATTCTGATCTACCTACATGGGGCTACACACACACACACACACACCCACACACACTCACTCACTCACTCACACACACACACACACACACACCCTCACTCACTCACTCACTCACTCACTCACTCACACACACACACACACACACAACTCCAAAGCTACAGATGTATAAACCTGATTTCATTACAACTTCTGACCTACCTACATGGGGCTACACACACACACACACACACACACACACACAATTACCTCTAACACCCCCCAACATACAGACACACACACACACAACTCCAAAGCTACAGATGTATAAACCTGATTTCATCACAATTCTGATCTACCTACATGGGGCTACACGCACACACACACACCCACACACACTCACTCACTCACTCACTCACACACACACACACACACACACACACCTCCAAAGCTACAGATGTGTAAACCTGATTTCATCACAATTCTGATCTACCTACATGGGGCTACACACACACACACACACCCTCACTCACTCACTCACTCACTCACTCACACACTCACACACTCACACACTCACACACACACACACACACACACAAAATTACCTCTAACACCCCCCAACATACAGACACACACACACACAACTCCAAAGCTACAGATGTATAAACCTGATTTCATCACAATTCTGATCTACCTACATGGGGCTACACACACACACACACACCCACACACACTCACTCACTCACTCACTCACCCACACACACACACTCACTCACTCACTCACTCACTCACTCACTCACTCACTCACCCACACACACACACACACTCACTCACTCACTCACTCACTCACACACACACACACACAACTCCAAAGCTACAGATGTGTAAACCTGATTTCATCACAATTCTGATCTACCTACATGGGGCTACACACACACACACACACACCCACACACACTCACTCACTCACTCACTCACACACACACAAACACACACACACACAACTCCAAAGCTACAGATGTGTAAACCTGATTTCATCACAATTCTGATCTACCTACATGGGGCTACACACACACACACACACCCACACACACACACTCACTCACTCACACACACTCACTCACTCACACACACACACACACAACTCCAAAGCTACAGATGTGTAAACCTGATTTCATCACAATTCTGATCTACCTACATGGGGCTACACACACACACACACACACACACCCACACTCACTCACTCACTCACACACACACACACACACACACACACACACACACACACACAACTCCAAAGCTACAGATGTGTAAACCTGATTTCATCACAATTCTGATCTACCTACATGGGGCTACACACACTCAAACACATTTCAAAGGTGATTTGAAAAGGTGAAACAAAAAAATTGAGGATCATTTTATACTACATACTTTATAAACAGTTGAACAAGACCGGGTCAATTTGACCCGGGAGGACAAAAGGTGCGTAGTAAAAACGAAGACAATACGAGGGTTAAGTGACATAGATTTAAATTTGGAAATAAAATGCGGGAGTCCACGTTTACATCTACATCGTAACATGTCCATGTGTAAAACAACACGCAATATAAAACGCATTTTAACAGATATGAAAGTGCAAAAAAACATTGAGAAATAACAGAGCCAGCTAGCTTACCATTGTTTCGACAGGCTCCACGGAGGACTGAAGCCAGGGCACATGTGCTCCCAATCAGCAACACACAGCCACACCCACAGGACACAACCACACCCACTACACACAACACACAGGACACCGCCAAGGGCTGAGGGCCGTAACAACCATAGACATATATACGTAGACGCCGCATTGACTGCTGCTGACGATTGGAGTGACGTGCCTACACGGCGGCCATCTTGGTACGGGGCCACTCGCCCCTGCAGCGCATTACGTCTATAGAGGAATGACTGTTTGCACCATGGTTTGCACTATTAAAAAGTGCTCATACATCGCTGAATGGTAATAAAAATAAATAAATAAAATTGCTGAATTGTCAAGACAGACAGACAGACAGATAAAGACATAAGTAGAACAAAAGGAACCCAGAAAACGTTTAGATGTGTTCAAGTCTTTATTTAGGAAATGCTTGTAGGGTTACATTTCATTTGATTATTATTTGTATTATTATGTTGCTATTATCATTATATTATTATTATTACTATTATTATAATTATATTGCTATTATCATATTTTCATTATCATTATAATTATATTGCTATCATCATTGAATTAGTCCCAGATAGCAGAGTCATTGAAACAATGTTAAATCAACATTGTTTTGTCAATGTTAAGTCACTGAAACAACGTTGAACTCTGATGTTGATTCAACATCATTTTTGCACCCTCAATTAATATTGAAACAACATTGATTTTCTAACTGAAGATCAACAGAATTTCAATGGTATTTCAACTAACACAAATGTTGAAACGTTGAAATTTCAACCTAACCATAGATCAACGTGCTTTCAATGATATTTCAATATTAAATATAATAATATTAAACTATAATAATTACTAAATATGCCTTTATAAAAATAGGCCAATAATACAAATCCTGCTTTATCTACAGTCAGGGTGTTATAGACATAGGCCTAAACATGATGGGCCTTATTAAACAGGTTTTTATCTAATAGCAAATGACAAATCCACACAATTGTTTTTTAAACAGTCATTTATTTAATCAATAAATTTCACAGCTAAGGGCGTCCAATCCCTCCTGACTGGTCTGGGGTGTAATGCAGCCTCTTCTGATCTTCATGAGAAAGGGCTAATTCGTTTGCAGTCCCCATTTGTAGTGTCAGGGCATCTTAAACAGAAAACACAAGCAAAACACAAACTGTCAGTTAAATAGCTATTACTGTACATGCCATTGTGCAAGTGGTGTGCAGATTCAGATATTAAAAAGAATCAAAAATAAGGCATAAAATACTTTAAAGACTTGCTTACTTGATAAATGATGTGGATCAATGATCTGTAAAAAGGACAAAAAAGGTTAAGTAAACAGCAATTTAACATTAACAACCAACCACAGTCCTGATAACTCTACAGCAAGTGTTTTTGTGACCATGGAAACACACAGTGTATGTGCTAACTTCAGAAGAAAAGTGAACGTATCTTTTCTAATATCTCTTTAATTATTAAAATGGCTGCAAATTGGTCATATTGCTTTTAAATTGAGCGATAATATGGACTGTGTGTATCCTCGATCGCTGATCCTAGATAACATTGTCCTCATACAGTTAAAAAGATAAGCTATCTTAGCGAGCTACGCTAATGCTAACGCTAATGCTAACGCTAATGCTAACGCTAATGCTAACGCTGTGGTGCTGCATGAATGTGTGTATTAGTATATTATACTTATAAATTATAACTTATAAATTAATGGTAATGGTAAATTCTGACAGCATACGAATGACTGCACTACCGTTTGGAGATTGGTCGACATTTCAGTGAATAATTCTACTTTTAGACTGTGGAGCACCTCTTACCTCCGTAGACATACATGTCGTACTGGCTGTGTCTCAAATGGCGCACTTGCACACTTCAAGCACTATGTTTTAGGGCATAGTGCGTTCACACTGAAGAACAAGCGAAAACTCAGTGCTCTGAAAGTACCCGGATGGTGCACTAAAAACGGACAAAAAATCCAGTGTGAGATGATGGACACTACTCACACTAAACGGACGCCATTTTGCCTACGTAGCGGAAGGGGAGGGACTTTTTGCCCAGTTTTCTGATTTCAATTGGCGGCCAGCAGCGACATGCAAGCCCGTCACTTCCGCTAAGTGCAAAACGCCAGTGCTCCATTTCAGACAATACTTACCCACGACAGTGTGCACCACAGAGGTAAGTGCTCAGTGCGCACTCCGCACTACATTCTGGTGCACTCACGTAAGTGCTCCATTTGAGACACAGCCCAGGTCTCTGCTAACCCCGTACCAAGATGGCGGCGCTTTAGGCACGCCTCTCAACAGTCAATGCGGCGTCTACGTATATATGTCTATGGTAACAACCATGCCACGCTGTAGTCGAAGTTGCAGTGGAGTTCCTACTTCCTGTTTATACAGGAAGTCCAAGTTTTCATGTACATATATGCATTATTTTAATATATTGAAATTTGGAAGGTAAGTTTTTTATGTGGTAATTGTGTGGGAGCTTGTTATCTTCGCTCTTTATTTATTTATATATTATTATTATTTATTTTTGTTTTTCGTAGCGTAAGTAGTCCTACACGATTTGTCATATCAACTTCGTTTCAATGTCAAATTGTACATATCCATAAGGAGATGTGTGCTATTACTTTTCATATCTCTAACATATTCCATTGATTTTATATAATTTTTTAAAACATTAAAATTTATAATGGAAAGTCAATGGGAGCGATGTTTGAAAGCTCATATCTCAAGAAGTAAAAGTGCTAAAGTGTTCAAACTTCAACTACAGAGGCCTGTACTACGAAGCTGGATTTTCTCTTATCGAGGTAACTTCAGGGTTAACCCTGGGTTTTCCGTACTACGAAGCTGGTTCACTTCTTACCGGGGTAAATCACCACGGTAACTTATGCTGAACGGCTAACCTGCTCCGGAGCAGGTTATGTTCTGGATAAGAGATCAATGAGTACAAAAGCACCACCTCCTGACCAATCAGCTCTCTTAGAAAATGACCTGCCCATTCTTAAAAGATCCTGTCAACATTGGTGCGTGGATCGTGAGAGGAGCGCTTAGGAGAGAATGAGCTTTTAGGGATAGATGCAATTTTTTAATTGGCCAAAATATATATTTAAAAAATAATCATTGAGGCACGTGGGGGATATTATTCTGTAGGTTTGACATCCTGAGATCAAAGTGTCAGGGAGCATAATAACTGTATTTATTTATTGTAATTGTAAAAAATTGACGAAAATATATATTTGTAAAATAAGCCTTGAGGCACATGAGGGATATTATTCTGTAGGTTATACAGTTGGTTTGAAATCATTCACTCAAATGGTTGAAGTATAATAGGTTTGTATTTTGAATGTTGAATATTAAACTAACTTAATGTCTCTTATGAAAGGAAGGGCACTGAGGAAGCGATCTGCCCCAAACGTCTGTGCCGTAATAAAGTGGCATTGTGTGATCAGAGTGCTGTCCGTTTATATTGTCTGATAAATTAATATTGTATGATCTCGTGAATTTACACATTAACAGAGTCGGCAATTTTCTGCCAGCATTCCTTCCTGGCTTTTGCTGCAGCATCAGAGTTACTTTTGGCCTGGATGATGTTTGAATTCTTCATATTTATGAAGAATAATTGTCTGCTCCTCCATGGTAAAGGGTAAAGTAGGCTGCTCTGCAGGGTTTCTGCATGTTTGTGATTGGTCAGACGCTGCAAACACCTCCCCTTTATGTGAACGCGCACTGATCCAGATTGGAAAACCCTGGGTTGATTTACCGAGTTGATAACCAGCTTCGTAGTACCGCTTATCCTGGACTGCGAAGATCTGGTTAAGTCAACCCAGGTAACGGAGAGAGATCCTGGATAGGTTAATCCAGCTTCGTAGTACAGGCCTCTGGTGGCCCATGAGCAAATGCTTCACATATTGTAAATAATGATCTGTAGCGCCACCATGTGGTCAGTTATTACATGTTTTACATTTTGGCTTATAACTCATGAACCGTAAGGCGTATTCAAACAATCTTTGCACAGTGTGTTCCTTGGATTGTACCAAGTAGACTGATATAGGCCACGCCCATTTGTGTCTAGAACATTTTTCCGACATTTTGATTTTTTTGAAAAATACATTTTTTACTACTTTTGGCACATTTTTCATCCAATCTTCATCAACCTTGGTACACAACATGTTTAGAGGACCCCGAACACAGCTATTATCTTCATTGTTTGGTAACCCTTACCGTTTGTCCGTAATGGGTTAGCAAACTTTTGGGGGCGTGGCCTGATGCATTTAACGATCAATAACTCTTCAATGCCGATTCGGATCGCCACAAAATTTGATAATCTTGTACACATGGTGGCACTGTACCATTATGTAAAATTTGATACAATTTTACCAAATGGGGGCGCTACTGTAATATTATAACACAATATTCCTACAGTTCTGTTGTCTTCAATGAAATGAAACTTGGTACATTAGTTCTCCATGTCAATGTGTACGATATAGTGAAACATGGAGCCAATAGCCCCACCTTTTGCTGCTCCAACAGAAATCTGCAGTGAAGGTAGCAATAACAGGAATGGTGGCAGCGGCTGCATCTGCATCTGGCAGTTTGTGAGGGATGCGTCTGCCAGTTTGCAGCTCCCACACGCAATTTCTTATGAAATTGCTAAATTTTCTAGTTTTAAACTTGGAAATTATCCCAATTATCCCATATTCCCAGTTCTCATCTATTCAATTCAATAAATTAGAATTTGGAATTATATTTATGTACTGGCTAATCACTTGAAATAGGAGGACAGTGTAGGCAATGTTGCACTTATGTAATGGACGACTTTGAGATGATTCTGTTGGAGAGTTTGCTCCAGAAGGGCGCCACTTAGCTGGTGCTGACATATGTAATAGAGCTCATTGTGTAACGGGCGTGGAGGTGGCAGGACAAATTGCAGCACAGAACACCAGTGAGCAGTTTGAAAACTGTCTTTATATGGCAGAATGAGTAGGTCTCAGGGTCATCGAAGACACAGAGTTGGCAGCAGGTAAGGCAATGCCACTGATACGGTGATGTGGAGAGGGTGATGGGAGGTGATGTGATGCTGACAGGATTGAAGCCGGAGGACGCCACACAGCCACAGGCTGACAGATATCCTGAGTGCTCTGAGTGGATTTTGAGGCCACTTTAGCAGCTTCCGTATTCTAACCCCCATTCATCTCTATGGGGGACTGTGGTGGTTCTAATTTTTAGTAGGAGGCAGACACAGAAGGCTGAATCAGTTGTCCAACGCTGTTTTTATTCTTATAAATTATGTAATGTAACAAAAAGAACAAAACAAACAATTAACTTAACTCATAAGCATAACTGAAATAAAATTAAAACGTGTACACAGCTATAGTCTAGCAGAACAACCCCCTGCACAGTCTCACAGCTCCTTATATAGAGCCCTCTATCAGCCTGCCCTCTGAATGAAAGTGGACTATACCACTCCTCAGGTAAGTCCTGAGCCCTTCCTGAAACAAGTAACAAGATTAGCCGTTCATCAACATTCACTTGACATTACTTTTATCCGGCCTATCTCCATTATATCTGCAACCAAAAACCTAATCAAATCATAAACAATCTTAACATATTAACAAAACAATTCACCAACCACCCCTCCACATGGTTCTTCCCTAGTGACATCACTAATCATGTCACCAGTGTATAAATTCAGGAGACATAGGCCGCCTCCTCCCTTTGTTTCCTGAACACATGCAAGTATGGTGAGTAACAAAGAAAGCTACAAAACGTATGTATATACTATACTAACCAAAGATACTAACTAAACAATAAACTCTGAATTCAATACAAGTGGGTGTTTTATTGTAACCAAAAGTCTGCTGAGATGTAACCAAATATACTGCAAAACACAAACAAACCCGGGATAGTAAGTATCTGCAAAGTATGATTACTGACTAACTTATGGTTCAAATAACAAACATCAAGTATAATTAAATTAATGAGTTATGGTGCAAATGTAATCGATGGGGACAAATGGTGTGCTCTCACCATCATATGCAAATGCGTATCACTTTCACCAACACAGGACACACAGCTAAGTAGTTAGCTTTCTATTAGCACTTTATTTTTTAATTTTACATTAATTTCCATATTGTGTAAAGGACCGGGAAAAAAATTTGGTGTGCGCTCTGCACGCACACATGCTGCCCTTTTTTGAGTTTGAGCCCCTGCCCCTCTATAATCATGTGCACGTCCCTGCTGCCACCTGTGTTGGATGCAGCCCTCCATTAGCTTCAAATGAACTAGGATTCATCCCACTGTCTGCTTGGGTCTTTGAAATATGAACCTTTGAAATTGCTTCCACATTCCAATCTACGGGCATCATGGTACTTGAGAATTTGGAAGTCCTTCAAAGGCTTATTATTTCAAAGAAAGAGGGTGAGAGCAGGCTGAATCCAAGAACTGATGGAAGTGTGTATATTGCTGTATCAAAAACAAGTGGCTGCATCATTCAATGCTCATGCAGTGTTGAATTATCATACATAAGAACCTGGTAGTAGTGCAAAGGTATTGATATTACAGATTGTTTTCTTGCACAGTAATCATGCAAATTATGAACCTTTTTGAATTAATTACTATAATTTACAATTATTACTGATGTGTATGTTATATTAATGGAGGTGGAGTCATAATGAACACTGGCAATGAGTAAAAATTCAATCTGAACATTTGAACAGTCACATTTATTTCTTCATAAAAAGGACATTGCCAACCCAGATCAAAATGGCGATCACAAAGAGGACTGCTACAAAAGAAAAAACTTGAAAAATAATGTCCACAGTATCCTGTCCCTCGCAGCACTACAAAAAGAAAACGTCAATCAGTCATTATGGCCATTGTTTCACAGTGCAGTCATGAACATTAAGTATAACACTTACCCCAGGCTCACTTCCAGCACAGCACTACAAAAAGGAAAACATCCATCAGTCATTATGGTCCTTGTTACACACTGTAGTCATGAAAAAGTATAACACTTACCCCAGTATTTACAACAACAGGTGGTTGTGGTTCCTGGACAATGTTTTCTTCTCCTTGACCTTGTGGTACATGGATGAGAAACTTTCTCATTTTCTTCTCTTCTTAATAAAAGCAAAGATACAACATTCATACCAGAATTGGCAGTCAAAAACCACACCATAAAGTTGAGACATTTTTTTCAAAATCTAGTCTATGTCAATGTTTCCAAATGTCATTTCCTAGTATTAAAGGTAGGGTAGGGTATTTCTGGAGCATTTTTACTGAATTGCTTGAAATCCTCTTCACACCCCGACAGCAACAAGGAAATGTAATGCTTTTTAATAAAAATTTAAAAAATCAGTCAGCTGTGGAACGGACAAACCCGTAAAAACATCACCCCATCATGTTGAACGCCACGTTCAAAGCAATTGGCTCGTGCAGTGCCTATCTACGGGCATCATGATAGGTGAGAATACGGAAGTTTTTTCTCACTCGATAACTCATTAAGACATGTGGCTATCTATACTGATGCTTCCACCTGTCTTGGATGCAGCAATCCATTAGCTTCCAAATGAACTAGGATTCATCCCACTGTCTGCTTGGGTCTTTGCAATATGAGCCTTTGAAATAACTTCCATATTCTAATCTATGGGCATCTGTCCTCCCTCCCTCCCTCCTTCCCTTCCTTCCTTCCTTTCTTTCCCAAAGGACCTTCCTCTACCTACTGTTTCCATCATTACCTCTGTGCGTCCTCTGCCTACACCCAGAGACAGGCCAGACACGTCTTTACTGAGGTCTGACTCAGTGGCAGGGACTACAGTTGCAGGTTCAAAGGAGTCTGGCTTTGCATCTCCTGCAGGCGAGGTGTGAGATGGAGTCTTATTGGTTCTGGGATAGAAGCGAGCCAGCCAACACTTCTCAGTGACAGGGTATTGGTCGGCAGCCCACTCCTGGCGCTCACAACGCATCTGCTCCAGCTGCCGGACCTCTCTGGGCAACTCCAACACACTTTCCATGCTTACGTGCCCCAATTCATCAGGCGCGTAGTGGCTGCTGTTGATAGGAATCCACCAGCGCCATGTAGTCAGTCATCAGAGCATCCACAGCACCAGTCTGAGTGGCTGCAGGTGGATCACTGATGAAGCCATCACCTTCAGCAGGGGTATGGGACACGGACGTTTGTACCACGTCTCCATTTCCTCCTTGGTGATCTTCCACTTCATCTGCAGGGATAAGAGCCGTCCCTATTAATCATGGCCCCAGTTCAGAAAGAAAACCCACAAAATAGAACCGGAGTCCTATTCCATTATTCCTAGCTGCGGTATTCAGGCGACCGGGCCTGCTTTGAACACTCTAATTTTTTCAAAGTAAACGCTTCGGACAAGAGCATCGAGGGGGCGCCGATAGGCAGGGGCCGACCGTCAGCTCGATTCCGAGATCCAACTACGAGCTTTTTAACTGCAGCAACTTTAAGATACGCTATTGGAGCTGGAATTACCGCGGCTGCTAGCACCAGACTTGCCCTCCAATTGATCCTCGTTAAAGGATTTAAAGTGTACTCATTCCAATTACAGGGCCTCGAAAGAGTCCTGTATTGTTCACTTTAACATCTTAAACCTTCTTAACCCTTTATTGGGCAATTAATTACATTTGGTAACTTCTGTAAATATCCCAAAATATCCTTCCTTCCTTCCTTCCTTTCTTCCTCCCTGCCTTCTTTCTTCCCTTCCCCTTTTCCTTTCTCCCTCCCTCGTTCCTTATTTCCTCCGTCCTTCCTTCCATCTGTCCTCCCTCCCTCCCTCCTTCCCTTCCTTCCTTCCTTTCTTTCCCAAAGGACCTTCCTCTACCTACTGTTTCCATCATTACCTCTGTGCGTCCTCTGCCTACACCCAGAGACAGGCCAGACACTTCTTTACTGAGGTCTGACTCAGTGGCAGGGACTGGATCCTGAGTTGTTGGGGCATCCACAGACTGGGCAGAGGAAACATCAGTGACCCTTGAGGGCCTCGTGGGTGGCCGTTGAAGGCGAGAGTCCACTTGTGTTGATGTGTATAAATTTTAGAAGACAGGCCGCCACCTCCTCCCTTTGTTTCCTGAACACATGCAAGTATGGTGAGTAACAAAGAAAGCTACAAAACGTATGTATATACTATACTAATTAAACCAATAAACTCTGACTTCAATACAAGTGTGTGTTTTATTGTAACCAAAAGTCTGCTGAGATGTAACCAAATATACTGCAAAACACAAACAAACCCGGGATAGTAAGTATCTGCAAAGTATGATTACTGACTAACTTATGGTTCAAATAACAAACATCAAGTATAATTAAATTAATGAGTTATGGTGCAAATGTAATCGATGGGGACAAATGGTGTGCTCTCACCATCATATGCAAATGCGTATCACTTTCACCAACACAGGACACACAGCTAAGTAGTTAGCTTTCTATTAGCACTTTATTTTTTAATTTTACATTAATTTCCATATTGTGTAAAGGACTGGAAAAAAAATTTGGTGTGCGCTCTGCACGCACACATGCTGCCCTTTTTTGAGTTTGAGCCCCTGCCCCTCTATAATCATGTGCACGTCCCTGCTGCCCACCTGTGTTGGATGCAGCCCTCCATTAGCTTCCAAATGAACTAGGATTCATCCCACTGTCTGCTTGGGTCTTTGCAATATGAGCCTTTGAAATAACTTCCATATTCTAATCTATGGGCATCTGTCCTCCCTCCCTCCCTCCTTCCCTTCCTTCCTTCCTTTCTTTCCCAAAGGACCTTCCTCTACCTACTGTTTCCATCATTACCTCTGTGCGTCCTCTGCCTACACCCAGAGACAGGCCAGACACTTCTTTACTGAGGTCTGACTCAGTGGCAGGGACTGGATCCTGAGTTGTTGGGGCATCCACAGACTGGGCAGAGGAAACATCAGTGACCCTTGAGGGCCTCGTGGGTGGCCGTTGAAGGCGAGAGTCCACTTGTGTTGATGAAGGTGACTCCACAGTTGCAGGTTCAAAGGAGTCTGGCTTTGCATCTCCTGCAGGCGAGGTGTGAGATGGAGTCTTATTGGTTCTGGGATAGAAGCGAGCCAGCCAACACTTCTCAGTGACAGGGTATTGGTCGGCAGCCCACTCCTGGCGCTCACAACGCATCTGCTCCAGCTGCCGGACCTCTCTGGGCAACTCCAACACACTTTCCATGCTTACGTGCCCCAATTCATCAGGCGCGTAGTGGCTGCTGTTGATAGGAATCCACCAGCGCCATGTAGTCAGTCATCAGAGCATCCACAGCACCAGTCTGAGTGGCTGCAGGTGGATCACTGATGAAGCCATCACCTTCAGCAGGGGTATGGGACACGGACGTTTGTACCACGTCTCCATTTCCTCCTTGGTGATCTTCCACTTCATCTGCAGGGATAAGAGCCGTCCCTATTAATCATGGCCCCAGTTCAGAAAGAAAACCCACAAAATAGAACCGGAGTCCTATTCCATTATTCCTAGCTGCGGTATTCAGGCGACCGGGCCTGCTTTGAACACTCTAATTTTTTCAAAGTAAACGCTTCGGACAAGAGCATCGAGGGGGCGCCGATAGGCAGGGGCCGACCGTCAGCTCGATTCCGAGATCCAACTACGAGCTTTTTAACTGCAGCAACTTTAAGATACGCTATTGGAGCTGGAATTACCGCGGCTGCTAGCACCAGACTTGCCCTCCAATTGATCCTCGTTAAAGGATTTAAAGTGTACTCATTCCAATTACAGGGCCTCGAAAGAGTCCTGTATTGTTCACTTTAACATCTTAAACCTTCTTAACCCTTTATTGGGCAATTAATTACATTTGGTAACTTCTGTAAATATCCCAAAATATCCTTCCTTCCTTCCTTTCTTCCTCCCTGCCTTCTTTCTTCCCTTCCCCTTTTCCTTTCTCCCTCCCTCGTTCCTTATTTCCTCCGTCCTTCCTTCCATCTGTCCTCCCTCCCTCCCTCCTTCCCTTCCTTCCTTCCTTTCTTTCCCAAAGGACCTTCCTCTACCTACTGTTTCCATCATTACCTCTGTGCGTCCTCTGCCTACACCCAGAGACAGGCCAGACACTTTTTTACTGAGGTCTGACTCAGTGGCAGGGACTGGATCCTGAGTTGTTGGGGCATCCACAGACTGGGCAGAGGAAACATAACCCTACAGATGTGTAAACCTGATTTCATTACAACTTCTGATCTACCTACATGGGGCTACACACACACACACACACACACACACACTCACACACACACAAAAAAATTACCTCTAACACAACCCCCCCCCCACACACACACACACACACACACACACACAACTCCAAAGCTACAGATGTATAAACCTGATTTCATTACAACTTCTGACCTACCTACATGGGGCTACACACACACACACACACACACACACACACACACACACACAATTACCTCTAACACCCCCCAACATACAGACACACACACACACAACTCCAAAGCTACAGATGTATAAACCTGATTTCATCACAATTCTGATCTACCTACATGGGGCTACACACACACACACACACACCCACACACACTCACTCACTCACTCACACACACACACACACACACACCCTCACTCACTCACTCACTCACTCACTCACTCACACACACACACACACACACAACTCCAAAGCTACAGATGTATAAACCTGATTTCATTACAACTTCTGACCTACCTACATGGGGCTACACACACACACACACACACACACACACAATTACCTCTAACACCCCCCAACATACAGACACACACACACACAACTCCAAAGCTACAGATGTATAAACCTGATTTCATCACAATTCTGATCTACCTACATGGGGCTACACGCACACACACACACCCACACACACTCACTCACTCACTCACTCACACACACACACACACACACACACACCTCCAAAGCTACAGATGTGTAAACCTGATTTCATCACAATTCTGATCTACCTACATGGGGCTACACACACACACACACACCCTCACTCACTCACACACTCACTCACTCACACACACACAAACACACACACACACAACTCCAAAGCTACAGATGTGTAAACCTGATTTCATCACAATTCTGATCTACCTACATGGGGCTACACACACACACACACACCCACACACACACACTCACTCACTCACACACTCACACACTCACACACTCACACACACACACACACACACACAAAATTACCTCTAACACCCCCCAACATACAGACACACACACACACAACTCCAAAGCTACAGATGTATAAACCTGATTTCATCACAATTCTGATCTACCTACATGGGGCTACACACACACACACACACCCACACACACTCACTCACTCACTCACTCACCCACACACACACACTCACTCACTCACTCACTCACTCACTCACTCACTCACTCACCCACACACACACACACACTCACTCACTCACTCACTCACACACACACACACACAACTCCAAAGCTACAGATGTGTAAACCTGATTTCATCACAATTCTGATCTACCTACATGGGGCTACACACACACACACACACACCCACACACACTCACTCACTCACTCACTCACACACACACAAACACACACACACACAACTCCAAAGCTACAGATGTGTAAACCTGATTTCATCACAATTCTGATCTACCTACATGGGGCTACACACACACACACACACCCACACACACACACTCACTCACTCACACACACTCACTCACTCACACACACACACACACAACTCCAAAGCTACAGATGTGTAAACCTGATTTCATCACAATTCTGATCTACCTACATGGGGCTACACACACACACACACACACACACCCACACTCACTCACTCACTCACACACACACACACACACACACACACACACACACACACACAACTCCAAAGCTACAGATGTGTAAACCTGATTTCATCACAATTCTGATCTACCTACATGGGGCTACACACACTCAAACACATTTCAAAGGTGATTTGAAAAGGTGAAACAAAAAAATTGAGGATCATTTTATACTACATACTTTATAAACAGTTGAACAAGACCGGGTCAATTTGACCCGGGAGGACAAAAGGTGCGTAGTAAAAACGAAGACAATACGAGGGTTAAGTGACATAGATTTAAATTTGGAAATAAAATGCGGGAGTCCACGTTTACATCTACATCGTAACATGTCCATGTGCAAAACAACACGCAATATAAAACGCATTTTAACAGATATGAAAGTGCAAAAAAACATTGAGAAATAACAGAGCCAGCTAGCTTACCATTGTTTCGACAGGCTCCACGGAGGACTGAAGCCAGGGCACATGTGCTCCCAATCAGCAACACACAGCCACACCCACAGGACACAACCACACCCACTACACACAACACACAGGACACCGCCAAGGGCTGAGGGCCGTAACAACCATAGACATATATACGTAGACGCCGCATTGACTGCTGCTGACGATTGGAGTGACGTGCCTACACGGCGGCCATCTTGGTACGGGGCCACTCGCCCCTGCAGCGCATTACGTCTATAGAGGAATGACTGTTTGCACCATGGTTTGCACTATTAAAAAGTGCTCATACATCGCTGAATGGTAATAAAAATAAATAAATAAAATTGCTGAATTGTCAAGACAGACAGACAGACAGATAAAGACATAAGTAGAACAAAAGGAACCCAGAAAACGTTTAGATGTGTTCAAGTCTTTATTTAGGAAATGCTTGTAGGGTTACATTTCATTTGATTATTATTTGTATTATTATGTTGCTATTATCATTATATTATTATTATTACTATTATTATAATTATATTGCTATTATCATATTTTCATTATCATTATAATTATATTGCTATCATCATTGAATTAGTCCCAGATAGCAGAGTCATTGAAACAATGTTAAATCAACATTGTTTTGTCAATGTTAAGTCACTGAAACAACGTTGAACTCTGATGTTGATTCAACATCATTTTTGCACCCTCAATTAATATTGAAACAACATTGATTTTCTAACTGAAGATCAACAGAATTTCAATGGTATTTCAACTAACACAAATGTTGAAACGTTGAAATTTCAACCTAACCATAGATCAACGTGCTTTCAATGATATTTCAATATTAAATATAATAATATTAAACTATAATAATTACTAAATATGCCTTTATAAAAATAGGCCAATAATACAAATCCTGCTTTATCTACAGTCAGGGTGTTATAGACATAGGCCTAAACATGATGGGCCTTATTAAACAGGTTTTTATCTAATAGCAAATGACAAATCCACACAATTGTTTTTTAAACAGTCATTTATTTAATCAATAAATTTCACAGCTAAGGGCGTCCAATCCCTCCTGACTGGTCTGGGGTGTAATGCAGCCTCTTCTGATCTTCATGAGAAAGGGCTAATTCGTTTGCAGTCCCCATTTGTAGTGTCAGGGCATCTTAAACAGAAAACACAAGCAAAACACAAACTGTCAGTTAAATAGCTATTACTGTACATGCCATTGTGCAAGTGGTGTGCAGATTCAGATATTAAAAAGAATCAAAAATAAGGCATAAAATACTTTAAAGACTTGCTTACTTGATAAATGATGTGGATCAATGATCTGTAAAAAGGACAAAAAAGGTTAAGTAAACAGCAATTTAACATTAACAACCAACCACAGTCCTGATAACTCTACAGCAAGTGTTTTTGTGACCATGGAAACACACAGTGTATGTGCTAACTTCAGAAGAAAAGTGAACGTATCTTTTCTAATATCTCTTTAATTATTAAAATGGCTGCAAATTGGTCATATTGCTTTTAAATTGAGCGATAATATGGACTGTGTGTATCCTCGATCGCTGATCCTAGATAACATTGTCCTCATACAGTTAAAAAGATAAGCTATCTTAGCGAGCTACGCTAATGCTAACGCTAATGCTAACGCTAATGCTAACGCTAATGCTAACGCTAATGCTAACGCTGTGGTGCTGCATGAATGTGTGTATTAGTATATTATACTTATAAATTATAACTTATAAATTAATGGTAATGGTAAATTCTGACAGCATACGAATGACTGCACTACCGTTTGGAGATTGGTCGACATTTCAGTGAATAATTCTACTTTTAGACTGTGGAGCACCTCTTACCTCCGTAGACATACATGTCGTACTGGCTGTGTCTCAAATGGCGCACTTGCACACTTCAAGCACTATGTTTTAGGGCATAGTGCGTTCACACTGAAGAACAAGCGAAAACTCAGTGCTCTGAAAGTACCCGGATGGTGCACTAAAAACGGACAAAAAATCCAGTGTGAGATGATGGACACTACTCACACTAAACGGACGCCATTTTGCCTACGTAGCGGAAGGGGAGGGACTTTTTGCCCAGTTTTCTGATTTCAATTGGCGGCCAGCAGCGACATGCAAGCCCGTCACTTCCGCTAAGTGCAAAACGCCAGTGCTCCATTTCAGACAATACTTACCCACGACAGTGTGCACCACAGAGGTAAGTGCTCAGTGCGCACTCCGCACTACATTCTGGTGCACTCACGTAAGTGCTCCATTTGAGACACAGCCCAGGTCTCTGCTAACCCCGTACCAAGATGGCGGCGCTTTAGGCACGCCTCTCAACAGTCAATGCGGCGTCTACGTATATATGTCTATGGTAACAACCATGCCACGCTGTAGTCGAAGTTGCAGTGGAGTTCCTACTTCCTGTTTATACAGGAAGTCCAAGTTTTCATGTACATATATGCATTATTTTAATAGATTGAAATTTGGAAGATAAGTTTTTTATGTGGTAATTGTGTGGGAGCTTGTTATCTTCGCTCTTTATTTATTTATATATTATTATTATTTATTTTTGTTTTTCGTAGCGTAAGTAGTCCTACACGATTTGTCATATCAACTTCGTTTCAATGTCAAATTGTACATATCCATAAGGAGATGTGTGCTATTACTTTTCATATCTCTAACATATTCCATTGATTTTATATAATTTTTTAAAACATTAAAATTTATAATGGAAAGTCAATGGGAGCGATGTTTGAAAGCTCATATCTCAAGAAGTAAAAGTGCTAAAGTGTTCAAACTTCAACTACAGAGGCCTGTACTACGAAGCTGGATTTTCTCTTATCGAGGTAACTTCAGGGTTAACCCTGGGTTTTCCGTACTACGAAGCTGGTTCACTTCTTACCGGGGTAAATCACCACGGTAACTTATGCTGAACGGCTAACCTGCTCCGGGGTAAATCACCATGGTAACTTATGCTGAACGGCTAACCTGCTCCGGGGTAAATCACCATGGTAACTCATGCTGAACGGCTAACCTGCTCCGGAGCAGGTTATGTTCTGGATAAGAGATCAATGAGTACAAAAGCACCACCTCCTGACCAATCAGCTCTCTTAGAAAATGACCTGCCCATTCTTAAAAGATCCTGTCAACATTGGTGCGTGGATCGTGAGAGGAGCGCTTAGGAGAGAATGAGCTTTTAGGGATAGATGCAATTTTTTAATTGGCCAAAATATATATTTAAAAAATAATCATTGAGGCACGTGGGGGATATTATTCTGTAGGTTTGACATCCTGAGATAAAAGTGTCAGGGAGCATAATAACTGTATTTATTTATTGTAATTGTAAAAAATTGACGAAAATATATATTTGTAAAATAAGCCTTGAGGCACATGAGGGATATTATTCTGTAGGTTATACAGTTGGTTTGAAATCATTCACTCAAATGGTTGAAGTATAATAGGTTTGTATTTTGAATGTTGAATATTAAACTAACTTAATGTCTCTTATGAAAGGAAGGGCACTGAGGAAGCGATCTGCCCCAAACGTCTGTGCCGTAATAAAGTGGCATTGTGTGATCAGAGTGCTGTCCGTTTATATTGTCTGATAAATTAATATTGTATGATCTCGTGAATTTACACATTAACAGAGTCGGCAATTTTCTGCCAGCATTCCTTCCTGGCTTTTGCTGCAGCATCAGAGTTACTTTTGGCCTGGATGATGTTTGAATTCTTCATATTTATGAAGAATAATTGTCTGCTCCTCCATGGTAAAGGGTAAAGTAGGCTGCTCTGCAGGGTTTCTGCATGTTTGTGATTGGTCAGACGCTGCAAACACCTCCCCTTTATGTGAACGCGCACTGATCCAGATTGGAAAACCCTGGGTTGATTTACCGAGTTGATAACCAGCTTCGTAGTACCGCTTATCCTGGACTGCGAAGATCTGGTTAAGTCAACCCAGGTAACGGAGAGAGATCCTGGATAGGTTAATCCAGCTTCGTAGTACAGGCCTCTGGTGGCCCATGAGCAAATGCTTCACATATTGTAAATAATGATCTGTAGCGCCACCATGTGGTCAGTTATTACATGTTTTACATTTTGGCTTATAACTCATGAACCGTAAGGCGTATTCAAACAATCTTTGCACAGTGTGTTCCTTGGATTGTACCAAGTAGACTGATATAGGCCACGCCCATTTGTGTCTAGAACATTTTTCCGACATTTTGATTTTTTTGAAAAATACATTTTTTACTACTTTTGGCACATTTTTCATCCAATCTTCATCAACCTTGGTACACAACATGTTTAGAGGACCCCGAACACAGCTATTATCTTCATTGTTTGGTAACCCTTACCGTTTGTCCGTAATGGGTTAGCAAACTTTTGGGGGCGTGGCCTGATGCATTTAACGATCAATAACTCTTCAATGCCGATTCGGATCGCCACAAAATTTGATAATCTTGTACACATGGTGGCACTGTACCATTATGTAAAATTTGATACAATTTTACCAAATGGGGGCGCTACTGTAATATTATAACACAATATTCCTACAGTTCTGTTGTCTTCAATGAAATGAAACTTGGTACATTAGTTCTCCATGTCAATGTGTACGATATAGTGAAACATGGAGCCAATAGCCCCACCTTTTGCTGCTCCAACAGAAATCTGCAGTGAAGGTAGCAATAACAGGAATGGTGGCAGCGGCTGCATCTGCATCTGGCAGTTTGTGAGGGATGCGTCTGCCAGTTTGCAGCTCCCACACGCAATTTCTTATGAAATTGCTAAATTTTCTAGTTTTAAACTTGGAAATTATCCCAATTATCCCATATTCCCAGTTCTCATCTATTCAATTCAATAAATTAGAATTTGGAATTATATTTATGTACTGGCTAATCACTTGAAATAGGAGGACAGTGTAGGCAATGTTGCACTTATGTAATGGACGACTTTGAGATGATTCTGTTGGAGAGTTTGCTCCAGAAGGGCGCCACTTAGCTGGTGCTGACATATGTAATAGAGCTCATTGTGTAACGGGCGTGGAGGTGGCAGGACAAATTGCAGCACAGAACACCAGTGAGCAGTTTGAAAACTGTCTTTATATGGCAGAATGAGTAGGTCTCAGGGTCATCGAAGACACAGAGTTGGCAGCAGGTAAGGCAATGCCACTGATACGGTGATGTGGAGAGGGTGATGGGAGGTGATGTGATGCTGACAGGATTGAAGCCGGAGGACGCCACACAGCCACAGGCTGACAGATATCCTGAGTGCTCTGAGTGGATTTTGAGGCCACTTTAGCAGCTTCCGTATTCTAACCCCCATTCATCTCTATGGGGGACTGTGGTGGTTCTAATTTTTAGTAGGAGGCAGACACAGAAGGCTGAATCAGTTGTCCAACGCTGTTTTTATTCTTATAAATTATGTAATGTAACAAAAAGAACAAAACAAACAATTAACTTAACTCATAAGCATAACTGAAATAAAATTAAAACGTGTACACAGCTATAGTCTAGCAGAACAACCCCCTGCACAGTCTCACAGCTCCTTATATAGAGCCCTCTATCAGCCTGCCCTCTGAATGAAAGTGGACTATACCACTCCTCAGGTAAGTCCTGAGCCCTTCCTGAAACAAGTAACAAGATTAGCCGTTCATCAACATTCACTTGACATTACTTTTATCCGGCCTATCTCCATTATATCTGCAACCAAAAACCTAATCAAATCATAAACAATCTTAACATATTAACAAAACAATTCACCAACCACCCCTCCACATGGTTCTTCCCTAGTGACATCACTAATCATGTCACCAGTGTATAAATTCAGGAGACATAGGCCGCCTCCTCCCTTTGTTTCCTGAACACATGCAAGTATGGTGAGTAACAAAGAAAGCTACAAAACGTATGTATATACTATACTAACCAAAGATACTAACTAAACAATAAACTCTGAATTCAATACAAGTGGGTGTTTTATTGTAACCAAAAGTCTGCTGAGATGTAACCAAATATACTGCAAAACACAAACAAACCCGGGATAGTAAGTATCTGCAAAGTATGATTACTGACTAACTTATGGTTCAAATAACAAACATCAAGTATAATTAAATTAATGAGTTATGGTGCAAATGTAATCGATGGGGACAAATGGTGTGCTCTCACCATCATATGCAAATGCGTATCACTTTCACCAACACAGGACACACAGCTAAGTAGTTAGCTTTCTATTAGCACTTTATTTTTTAATTTTACATTAATTTCCATATTGTGTAAAGGACCGGGAAAAAAATTTGGTGTGCGCTCTGCACGCACACATGCTGCCCTTTTTTGAGTTTGAGCCCCTGCCCCTCTATAATCATGTGCACGTCCCTGCTGCCACCTGTGTTGGATGCAGCCCTCCATTAGCTTCAAATGAACTAGGATTCATCCCACTGTCTGCTTGGGTCTTTGAAATATGAACCTTTGAAATTGCTTCCACATTCCAATCTACGGGCATCATGGTACTTGAGAATTTGGAAGTCCTTCAAAGGCTTATTATTTCAAAGAAAGAGGGTGAGAGCAGGCTGAATCCAAGAACTGATGGAAGTGTGTATATTGCTGTATCAAAAACAAGTGGCTGCATCATTCAATGCTCATGCAGTGTTGAATTATCATACATAAGAACCTGGTAGTAGTGCAAAGGTATTGATATTACAGATTGTTTTCTTGCACAGTAATCATGCAAATTATGAACCTTTTTGAATTAATTACTATAATTTACAATTATTACTGATGTGTATGTTATATTAATGGAGGTGGAGTCATAATGAACACTGGCAATGAGTAAAAATTCAATCTGAACATTTGAACAGTCACATTTATTTCTTCATAAAAAGGACATTGCCAACCCAGATCAAAATGGCGATCACAAAGAGGACTGCTACAAAAAAAAAAACTTGAAAAATAATGTCCACAGTATCCTGTCCCTCGCAGCACTACAAAAAGAAAACGTCAATCAGTTATTATGGCCATTGTTTCACAGTGCAGTCATGAACATTAAGTATAACACTTACCCCAGGCTCACTTCCAGCACAGCACTACAAAAAGGAAAACATCCATCAGTCATTATGGTCCTTGTTACACACTGTAGTCATGAAAAAGTATAACACTTACCCCATTATTTACAACAACAGGTGGTTGTGGTTCCTGGACAATGTTTTCTTCTCCTTGACCTTGTGGTACATGGATGAGAAACTTTCTCATTTTCTTCTCTCTTCTTAGCGTTCTTAATAAAAGCAAAGATACAACATTCATACCAGAATTGGCAGTCAAAAACCACACCATAAAGTTGAGACATTTTTTCAAAATCTAGTCTATGTCAATGTTTCCAAATGTCATTTCCTAGTATTAAAGGTAGGGTAGGGTATTTCTGGAGCATTTTTACTGAATTGCTTGAAATCCTCTTCACACCCCGACAGCAACAAGGAAATGTAATGCTTTTTAATAAAAATTTAAAAAATCAGTCAGCTGTGGAACGGACAATCCCGTAAAAACATCACCCCATCATGTTGAACGCCACGTTCAAAGCAATTGGCTCGTGCAGTGCCAATCAAACTGCTATCTGCCCCTCCCTCCCTCCCTCCTCTGTGTCTACCTTTGCTTGCACTAAGCGTGCAGCTTCAACTGGTGCTGCCTCCATTTAATAGATGACCCAGATTCCAATCATGCACACTAACACTTAGCATGCTAAATAGCAACATGAGAAACCCATTTCAATGAGTAGAATTTCAACTAAAAACTTTCGAGAAATCATGACAAATTGTGCCTAAACTCATTTTAAGACAATACAAAAGAGTAAGAACTGTTCAAATGGGCTATTAAACAGTTGAGAATGACCAACCAATGAGACCTACCCAGCTTGCTTGGTCTGGGTCCCCGGGAGGGATTCATCGGAGGGCCTATAAGGGAAGTTGGCGCCAAGGTGGTTCGGGCATGTGGACATGTCGTCTGGGCTTCACAAACTGGTGAAAGGTGAACAGAAAACAGACAGACTTATGGGTGTTTCTCTAGTCACTTTGAGTGCTTCACAGTTTACCCTACTTGTCACCTTCAAATTCCAAATGTCCATCTATTAACACATGAGAAAATGGAATAACCGATTCCAGATTTCAATCTATTATGACGTGGTGGGTTAGTGCTACTGCTCGGACTTTAGGATAATACTTAGCCACACCAAACACCAAGATTTCACACAAAAACTTTTGAAAAAATGTGTCTAAACTGTTTAAGAAACACTAGAAACCAGTTCCTGATATTCCTGCTAATTTGGACGGGCATAATCCGTCCAAATTGGCATTTTTAAGAGAGCATCTTACCTTGTGTTGCAGGGAACATGTGGAGGTGAAGTCAATATGGCTGCCGTGACCTTTAGCCTTTGACCATGTGACCAACCAAATGAGAATGTGGAATTACAAATGACAACTTTTCATCTATTCCATTCTTTTAGCTGGAAAGTCTGGAAGGTAGGCAAAGACAATCTGGCAAGGAGTGATTGCGCTTTTTCACAGACTGATTTCCTGGTTTCGAATCGGCTTGCCTCTGACCACATCTCTCCATCTCTGCCCTGGTAATCACGACAGCCTCTTCATCTCCTTCAGTGCTGCTGGCATTACCTTACCTGCTGCCTAATCTGCCCCCCTATGTATTCTGCCTATACCTGTTGTCACCTTGCTGACTGTCTTCTATAAAGATCACTTCTAACTGCTGCCTAGTTTAGTGCTGCATTTGGGTCCTACTCCTGCACACCCATTACAGATTTTTCCTGCTTTTCCTCTTTGAAATATCAGCCTTTGATAACCTTCCATATTTTCATCTTCTGTGACAATTTCTTGAACTTCATCAAAAGTCAAAGGAGGCAGACTCATGCAAATTGCTCCTTGAAAAATATATTCTTTTAATTTAATAATATATTCTTTTAAGGTTGTTTTTAACATTCTTTTTATTTAACCCTTTATTGGGCAAATAATTACATTTGGTAACTTCTGTAAATATCCCAAAATATCCTTCCTTCCTTCCTTCCTTCCTCCCTGCCTTCTTTCTTCCCTTCCTCTTTTCCTTTCTCCCTCCCTCGTTCCTTATTTCCTCCGTCCTTCCTTCCATCTGTCCTCCCTCCCTCCCTCCTTCCCTTCCTTCCTTCCTTTCTTTCCCAAAGGACCTTCCTCTACCTACTGTTTCCATCATTACCTCTGTGCGTCCTCTGCCTACACCCAGAGACAGGCCAGACACTTCTTTACTGAGGTCTGACTCAGTGGCAGGGACTGGATCCTGAGTTGTTGGGGCATCCACAGACTGGGCAGAGGAAACATCAGTGACCCTTGAGGGCCTCGTGGGTGGCCGTTGAAGGCGAGAGTCCACTTGTGTTGATGAAGGTGACTCCACAGTTGCAGGTTCAAAGGAGTCTGGCTTTGCATCTCCTGCAGGCGAGGTGTGAGATGGAGTCTTATTGGTTCTGGGATAGAAGCGAGCCAGCAAACACTTCTCAGTGACAGGGTATTGGTCGGCAGCCCACTCCTGGCGCTCACAACGCATCTGCTCCAGCTGCCGGACCTCTCTGGGCAACTCCAACACACTTTCCATGCTTACGTGCCCCAATTCATCAGGCGCGTAGTGGCTGCTGTTGAGATAGGAATCCACCAGCGCCATGTAGTCAATCATCAGAGCATCCACAGCACCAGTCTGAGTGGCTGCAGGTGGATCACTGATGAAGCCATCACCTTCAGCAGGGGTATGGGACACGGACGTTTGTACCACATCTCCATTTCCTCCTTGGTGAGCTTCCACTTCATCTGCAGGGATAAGAGCCGTCCCTATTAATCATGGCCCCAGTTCAGAAAGAAAACCCACAAAATAGAACCGGAGTCCTATTCCATTATTCCTAGCTGCGGTATTCAGGCGACCGGGCCTGCTTTGAACACTCTAATTTTTTCAAAGTAAACGCTTCAGACAAGAGCATCGAGGGGGCGCCGATAGGCAGGGGCCGACCGTCAGCTCGATTCCGAGATCCAACTACGAGCTTTTTAACTGCAGCAACTCTAAGATACGCTATTGGAGCTGGAATTACCGCGGCTGCTAGCACCAGACTTGCCCTCCAATTGATCCTCGTTAAAGGATTTAAAGTGTACTCATTCCAATTACAGGGCCTCGAAAGAGTCCTGTATTGTTATTTTTCGTCACTACCTCTTTGAACATATGATGCAGTCCAACTTTTCTGTAGTTCTGTGTTAGAAAATGAAAAAAAATTAGTCCAGAAAATCCATGCAAATAACATGACTTGGTATTTAGGAATAAATACAAAATTAAAGCTGCAAGCAGCGATGATCGGGCCCAAGCTCCCCCACGCACCGCCCCGTACGCGCATGTCGGTGCGTGCTGCAGTCACACGGCAGACACAGCGGGCACGTACACATCTTGGCACCCGGGCTCCTAATGAACATTGTGTGATGGGGCTAAGTCACATTGCATGTGTCCACTAGGTGGCGCTAGAGATCACCCACCAATTGTATGTCATGTTGCAGTGTGTGATGTGGAGAACACATCCTGTAAATTTCATATAAATCGGATAATGTTTGTCATATGAGGCTGACTTCCTGTGTCCAGTAGGTGGCGCTGTGTATATGAAGCATTATTGATGCATAGATGTGTTCAGGTTGGGACCCTCTACATGTGTGATCAATTTGGTTTAGGTGGGACAATGTCTGTAGGAGTTATAAGGACTTCCTGGTTTATGGCGAAGCATCGAAATTGTTTGCACAGCCATGCCCAACAGGAAGAAGTCATAAAAAAGCATTTGATAACTTGTCATCTCCAATGTCTCAAGATGATTCTGTGTGAATTTGAAGTGGATGGGATGGAATCTCTAGGACTAGTTCGTTCAAATATGAGGCCTGGAAATTACCAAAAAACTCACCAAAATATAGCATTTTTCCCAAGATGGCCGACTTCCTGTTGGACTTAGGGTATGGGTCCAAATGGCGTTTTTGTGCGTCTGGAGATGATACATAAACCTACCGAATTTCATTCTTCTATGTCAATCGAGAAGGCTGAGGTTCAATTTTGAAATATTCAAGGGGGCGCTATTGAGCCGTTTAGTCACGGCCATCCCATTGAAGTATATAGGATGTTTAACCCACTCCAGACGTGTGTGTTGAGTTTCGTTACCGTGGAGGCATCCTTTGCCCCTGAAAACTGTAATCGTATTTTCATGGCGTTGAATGTGTTGTCATGGCAACGGCATATGATGATGGGTCATGAGTCGCAGAATGTAGCATCACCAAGGTCTTATGTCTCAGCTAGGGCTGGGCGATATGGACCAAAAGTCATATCCCGATATATTTAGGCTGAATATCGATATACGATATATATCCCGATATTTTTATCGCAAAGTGAGAGCAAATGTTTAGTCACAGTCAAAGCCAAATATGACATGTCACAATTAATTTGATTGAACCCAGCAGATGGAAATAATGCTCAGCTGTTCAAAGAACAATAAAATGTAAACATAAATACTGTATAACCACAGGAGTACGTTCTTTGAAATCAAAGCTCCATAAGGTGCACATTTAAATGAAAAACATAGCCCATCTTAAATAAAAATAGCCCATAAAATAAAATAAATATATTTATATGAGAAAAGCATCAACATTTTGACAACTATAAATGGCTTATTAAAATTGTATTTTATTAAAAGTAGTTGCGACTTTTTAAATCTGACTTGTTCCACAGTTGCAACAGGGATCACATCTTTAGCGATGCGATAAGTGACCGCTTTAGTTATAGTACACCACTCGTCACTTTTCTTTTCATATGGTACACTGCGGGAAAATGAAGCTTGCAGTGAGTTTTGTTTCGGGGCTGGAGCTTTTGCGGGTTGTGGATGGCTTGCAGCTGGGGCAGTTTCACACACTCTTCGTACTGCAGTTTGTGCCACTGTTTTAGGTGGTGAAAAAGATTTGCAGTGCTTCCACCCCTGGCTGTAACTTGTTTATGGCACTGCCTATATATAACGTGATTTTGTTGCTCATCTGATACTTTGAATCCGAACCATCTCCATATTACTGAGCCACTACTTTTTCTTTTACCAACCAATTCGTCCTTCGTACGCTCCACAGACGGTGTTGCTTCCTCCAAGTTTGTTGAAAAGTGCCGGAGTGTGTGCTCCAGCCCCTCCCCCCTCTGTGGGTGAAAGAGGAGGGGCGGGGGCGCGGGGAGCAGTGCAGTGCAGAGAGCTCCGGGTCAGCAGCTTGTTTGGAGCAAGGATCACAGCGCAAATTTGAAATATATATACGTATATCGATATATGCGATATGGTGCAATTCCATATGTCATTAAAAAATATATCGACATATTTTTTATATCGATATATCGCCCAGCCCTAGTCTCAGCTGAGTTAATTTCAGGTAGAAATACTTAAGATTATGGGAGTAATCAGTGAAAGACTGCAGCAAGTGACTTCCTGTTGCCAGTAGGTGGCGCTATGACTGTCACAAAATATGAGACTGTACATCTGTTCAGACCGGGACACTGAACAAGCATATGAAATTTGGAGAAGATGTGGAGTCAAGTTATGAGGGTTTGAAATTTCATGGCGAAGGATCGAATGGTGAAGGAAATTGTCGGCGCCGCCACGGCCAAACCGGATCCCTAATCAGAACGTTTTTGATAACTTTTCATCTCCAATGTCTCAAGATGTTTCTGAGTGAATTTGAAGTCTGTCGGATTAAATCTCTAGGAAGAGTTCGCTCAAATGCGATGAGTGGAAAACGCCGAAATGACGGCAAAAACACATATTTGATACAAAATGGCCGACTTCCTGTAGGAGTGAGGGTATGGGTCCAAGAGACTTTTTTGTGCGTCTTTACACGATACATATGTGTACCGAATTTCGTTTGTCTAGGACAATCTCAGTGGTGGGGCTCGCTTTTTTAAATTTTCAAGGGGGCGCTATTGAGCCATTTTTTCTCGCCCATTTTCGTGATCCTTAAAATATGTTTAGGGGGGCAAAAACGCGTTTGTTTAGGCAGAACTATAATAATAATTTCTACAGATACAATAGGGCCTTCGCACTGGTAGTGCTTGGGCCCTAATAATCGGTACGATTACAATAGGGCCTTCGCACTGTAGTGCTTGGGCCCTAATAATAGTGTGGGCCTAAAAATAACAAATCTATTATTTTATATATCTATCTATCTATGCAAGGTGGTGTAGTGGGGTTGGGGCCGCGAGGGAGGGTGACACCGGGAGGAGGGGGGGCCCCAACTGCAATGAACCAGCTTTGGGGGGGCCCAGCTTGCAAAAGGTTGAGAACCCCTGTATTAACAGATGAGAAAATTGAATAACCGATTCCAGATTTCAATCTATTATGACGTGGTGGGTTAGTGCTACTGCTCGGACTTTAGGATAATACTTAGCCACACCAAACACCAAGATTTCACACAAAAACTTTTGAAAAAATGTGTCTAAGCTGTTTAAGAAACACTAGAAACCAGTTCCTGCTAATTTGGACGGGCATAATCCGTCCAAATTGGCATTTTTAAGAGAGCATCTTACCTTGTGTTGCAGGGAACATGTGGAGGTGAAGTCAATATGGCTGCCGTGACCTTTAGCCTTTGACGATGTGACCAACCAAATGAGAATGTGGAATTACAAATGACAACTTTTCATCTATTCCATTCTTTTAGCTGGAAAGTCTGGAAGGTAGGCAAAGACAATCTGGCAAGGAGTGATTGCGCTTTTTCACAGACTGATTTCCTGGTTTCGAATCGGCTTGCCTCTGACCACATCTCTCCATCTCTGCCCTGGTAATCACGACAGCATCTTCATCTCCTTCAGTGCTGCTGGCATTACCTTACCTGCTGCCTACTCTGCCCCCCTATGTATTCTGCCTATACCTGTTGTCACCTTGCTGACTGTCTTCTATAAAGATCACTTCTAACTGCTGCCTAGTTTAGTGCTGCATTTGGGTCCTACTCCTGCACACCCATTACAGATTTTTCCTGCTTTTCCTCTTTGAAATATCAGCCTTTGATAACCTTCCATATTTTCATCTTCTGTGACAATTTCTTGAACTTCATCAAAAGTCAAAGGAGGCAGACACATGCAAATTGCTCCTTGAAAAATATATTCTTTTAATTTAATAATATATTCTTTTAAGGTTGTTTTTAACATTCCTAATGTTAAATGTTAATGTTCCTAATGTTAACATTATTTACTTTAAATCATCACTTTAACATCTTAAACCTTCATAAACCTTTATTGGGCAAATAATTACATTTGGTAACTTCTGTAAATATCCCAAAATATCCTTCCTTCCTTCCTCCCTGCCTTCTTTCTTCCCTTCCTCTTTTCCTTTCTCCCTCCCTCGTTCCTTATTTCCTCCATCCTTCCTTCCTTTCCTTCCTTCCTTCCTTCCTTCCATCTGTCCTCCCTCCCTCCCTCCCTCCCTCCTTCCCTTCCTTCCTTCCTCCCTCCCTGATTTTTGAAGCCTAATTTCATATATTTGGCGATTTTTTTTAAACTTTCAAATTTGGCAGGGTGGTTAACAACACACTTTTCTGTGGCATGTCAGGCTCAGAACACATATTTATTCTTACTTTACACAGACTTTAAAAATGTATGTATGTTTGTATCATGAAGCTAGTTAACTAGGCTCATGTTCCATTTTTCAGCATTAAGTGACATTGATTTAAATTTGGAAATAAAATGTGAGGGTCCACATTTGCATCTACACCGTAACATGTCCATGTGGAACACAACACGCAATATAAAACGCATTATTGAACTTCCCGTGTCAACAGGAAGTCAGCTTATTCAGCAGGAAAATACGAGCTAGGCAGACCCACACACGACACACTCCTCCTCAGCGCTCTTCATAGACTGCAGTAAAAAGACGGTGCAGGTAAGTAAACATGGGCCATCCCGACATGTGTTAGTAACGTTTCCCCTTTGGACACTAAATATGTGGTGTATTTATTTGTTTCGCTTTGACTTTTGCCAGTATTCAAAACTATGCTAACTAGCGGGCTAATGCTAGTGCAATAGATGGGAATTTGGAAGCAGATCGTCTGCTTCCGGATATACACCTATTCCATTTGCTTTTCAGGCCTGGGTGATTTCTCCACCTGAGATGAGCAAGGTAAGTACACAAGGTCATCCGATCGATTGTGCGCTAACTTTGATTAATACAGCTTGTCTTTGCTGTCATTACTCTGTTCTCCATACACAGTCCGAGAACAGCTGTGAGACCAGCCCTATCACCCCTGATGATGCAGAATTCAAGGTCTCAATCCAGCGTGAATCAACAGTGTAAAAGATATCCAAATGTCATATTTTTGTACTTTGCTGGCCATTTGTCTGTCATGGTCTAAATTGTCCAACTATTTTCCTTTCATCCATCCAGGGTCCACCTCAGTGATGTAGAGGCCGGCACTAGAATCCAGGTGAAGGAATTCAAGGACGAGTGGCCCTCCCCACCCCCTTCCAATGTAGAATTATTGCCACCACCCTTCCAACCCTTATGTCCCCTTTGTCCAATCCCTCTACTCCTCCATCCCCCCCGTCGTGACAGCCCCCTCTCCCCCTACCGACCTACACCACTGGGGAATGTACACAGCACGGTTGTGCTGACGAAAAGACGGGTGCCTGAATCCAGACGCTCCGATACCCCCACTGGTTTTAAATGTTGTGTGCTATCATAGCTATGTTCAATCCATTACCTTCAGGTCTTCTACTGGTTTTTACCTCAGGTTGTGTGCTGTAAAGCAATAAAAAATTTGCAAAATGCCTTTGCTTGTCATGATTATTGCCACCTTGTAGCTAGACACAGAGTGTGGAAGACTCCACCCTTCCATAATCCGGCCATTGAAAAGGTTAGACTTGGGGCAGCTACCAGATTATGGATGATTCCAAAAATGAGAATGTGGGACTACTTTGGGGATTGATATCTCATCATTACATGTACCTACAATGATGTAACCACTTGTTGTTGATGAGCAATCTGTAAGCTTGCACACGGACTTGGAATCAGTCTGCTACCTTGCTTTTTCTTTGAGATGAGAGCTTTTAAATTGCTTCCAGATTGTCATCTTGACTTCCAGAATCTCATCTACTATACATGAATTTGGAAGTAAAAATGAGAATGTGGAAATACTTTGGGGATTGATATCTCATCATTAAATGTACCTACAATGATGTAACCACTTGTTGTTAATGAAGCAATCTGTAAGCTTGCACATGGACTTGGAATCAGCATTTTACCCAGCTGTGTCTTTGAAATATGAGCCTTTGAAATACTTCCAAATCCTGAGTGCTCTGAGTGGATTTTGAGGCTATTTTACCAGCTTCCATATTGCAAAACCCATTCATCTCTATGGGGGACCAACATTGGAAGCATGCTGTATGAGGTCCAACAGCATGCTGGACGCTCAGGTCGACTCACACACACACCAAAAGTCTATATGTGATATCCTGAGTGCTCTGAGTGGATTTTGAGGCTATTTTACCAGCTTCCATATTGCAAAACCCATTCATCTCTATGGGGGACCAACATTGGAAGCATGCTGTATGAGGTCCAACAGCATGCTGGACGCTCAGGTCGACTCACACACACACCAAAAGTCTATATGTGATATCCTGAGTGCTCTGAGTGGATTTTGAGGCTATTTTACCAGCTTCCATATTGCAAAACCCATTCATCTCTATGGGGGACCAAAATTGGAAGCATGCTGTATGAGGTCCAACAGCATGCTGGACGCTCAGGTCGACTCACACACACACCAAAAGTCTGTATGTGATATCCTGAGTGCTCTGAGTGGATTTTGAGGCTATTTTACCAGCTTCCATATTCCAACACCCATTCATCTCTATGGGGGACCAAAATTGGAAGCATGCTGTATGAGGTCCAACAGCATGCTGGACGCTCAGGTCGACTCACACACACACCAAAAGTCTATATTTGATATCCTGAGTGCTCTGAGTGGATTTTGAGGCTATTTTACCAGCTTCCACATTGCAAAACCCATTCATCTCTATGGGGGACCAAAATTGGAAGCATGCTGTATGAGGTCCAACAGCATGCTGGACGCTCAGGTCGACTCACACACACACGAAAAAGTCTATATTTGATATCCTGAGTGCTCTGAGTGGATTTTGAGGCTATTTTACCAGCTTCCACATTGCAAAACCCATTCATCTCTATGGGGGACCAAAATTGGAAGCATGCTGTATGAGGTCCAACAGCATGCTGGACGCTCAGGTCGACTCACACACACACCAAAAGTCTATGTGTGATATCCTGAGTGCTCTGAGTGGATTTTGAGGCTATTTTACCAGCTTCCATATTGCAAAACCCATTCATCTCTATGGGGGACCAACATTGGAAGCATGCTGTATGAGGTCCAACAGCATGCTGGACGCTCAGGTCGACTCACACACACACCAAAAGTCTATATGTGATATCCTGAGTGCTCTGAGTGGATTTTGAGGCTATTTTACCAGCTTCCATATTGCAAAACCCATTCATCTCTATGGGGGACCAACATTGGAAGCATGCTGTATGAGGTCCAACAGCATGCTGGACGCTCAGGTCGACTCACACACACACCAAAAGTCTATATGTGATATCCTGAGTGCTCTGAGTGGATTTTGAGGCTATTTTACCAGCTTCCATATTGCAAAACCCATTCATCTCTATGGGGGACCAAAATTGGAAGCATGCTGTATGAGGTCCAACAGCATGCTGGACGCTCAGGTCGACTCACACACACACCAAAAGTCTGTATGTGATATCCTGAGTGCTCTGAGTGGATTTTGAGGCTATTTTACCAGCTTCCATATTCCAACACCCATTCATCTCTATGGGGGACCAAAATTGGAAGCATGCTGTATGAGGTCCAACAGCATGCTGGACGCTCAGGTCGACTCACACACACACCAAAAGTCTATATGTGATATCCTGAGTGCTCTGAGTGGATTTTGAGGCTATTTTACCAGCTTCCATATTGCAAAACCCATTCATCTCTATGGGGGACCAAAATTGGAAGCATGCTGTATGAGGTCCAACAGCATGCTGGACGCTCAGGTCGACTCACACACACACGAAAAAGTCTATATTTGATATCCTGAGTGCTCTGAGTGGATTTTGAGGCTATTTTACCAGCTTCCACATTGCAAAACCCATTCATCTCTATGGGGGACCAAAATTGGAAGCATGCTGTATGAGGTCCAACAGCATGCTGGACGCTCAGGTCGACTCACACACACACCAAAAGTCTATGTGTGATATCCTGAGTGCTCTGAGTGGATTTTGAGGCTATTTTACCAGCTTCCATATTGCAAAACCCATTCATCTCTATGGGGGACCAACATTGGAAGCATGCTGTATGAGGTCCAACAGCATGCTGGACGCTCAGGTCGACTCACACACACACCAAAAGTCTATATGTGATATCCTGAGTGCTCTGAGTGGATTTTGAGGCTATTTTACCAGCTTCCATATTGCAAAACCCATTCATCTCTATGGGGGACCAACATTGGAAGCATGCTGTATGAGGTCCAACAGCATGCTGGACGCTCAGGTCGACTCACACACACACCAAAAGTCTATATGTGATATCCTGAGTGCTCTGAGTGGATTTTGAGGCTATTTTACCAGCTTCCATATTGCAAAACCCATTCATCTCTATGGGGGACCAAAATTGGAAGCATGCTGTATGAGGTCCAACAGCATGCTGGACGCTCAGGTCGACTCACACACACACCAAAAGTCTGTATGTGATATCCTGAGTGCTCTGAGTGGATTTTGAGGCTATTTTACCAGCTTCCATATTCCAACACCCATTCATCTCTATGGGGGACCAAAATTGGAAGCATGCTGTATGAGGTCCAACAGCATGCTGGACGCTCAGGTCGACTCACACACACACCGAAAGTCTATATGTGATATCCTGAGTGCTCTGAGTGGATTTTGAGGCTATTTTACCAGCTTCCATATTGCAAAACCCATTCATCTCTATGGGGGACCAAAATTGGAAGCATGCTGTATGAGGTCCAACAGCATGCTGGACGCTCAGGTCGACTCACACACACACGAAAAAGTCTATATTTGATATCCTGAGTGCTCTGAGTGGATTTTGAGGCTATTTTACCAGCTTCCACATTGCAAAACCCATTCATCTCTATGGGGGACCAAAATTGGAAGCATGCTGTATGAGGTCCAACAGCATGCTGGACGCTCAGGTCGACTCACACACACACCAAAAGTCTATGTGTGATATCCTGAGTGCTCTGAGTGGATTTTGAGGCTATTTTAGCAGCTTCCATATTACAACCCCCATTCATCTCTATGGGGGACCAAAATTGGAAGCATGCTGTATGAGGTCCAACAGCATGCTGGACGCTCAGGTCGACTCACACACACACCAAAAGTCTATATGTGATATCCTGAGTGCTCTGGGTGGATTTTGAGGCTATTTTACCAGCTTCCATATTGCAAAACCCATTCATCTCTATGGGGGACCAAAATTGGAAGCATGCTGTATGAGGTCCAACAGCATGCTGGACGCTCAGGTCGACTCACACACACACCAAAAGTCTGTATGTGATATCCTGAGTGCTCTGAGTGGATTTTGAGGCTATTTTACCAGCTTCCATATTCCAACACCCATTCATCTCTATGGGGGACCAAAATTGGAAGCATGCTGTATGAGGTCCAACAGCATGCTGGACGCTCAGGTCGACTCACACACACACCAAAAGTCTATATGTGATATCCTGAGTGCTCTGAGTGGATTTTGAGGCTATTTTACCAGCTTCCATATTGCAAAACCCATTCATCTCTATGGGGGACCAAAATTGGAAGCATGCTGTATGAGGTCCAACAGCATGCTGGACGCTCAGGTCGACTCACACACACACGAAAAAGTCTATATTTGATATCCTGAGTGCTCTGAGTGGATTTTGAGGCTATTTTACCAGCTTCCACATTGCAAAACCCATTCATCTCTATGGGGGACCAAAATTGGAAGCATGCTGTATGAGGTCCAACAGCATGCTGGACGCTCAGGTCGACTCACACACACACCAAAAGTCTATGTGTGATATCCTGAGTGCTCTGAGTGGATTTTGAGGCTATTTTACCAGCTTCCATATTGCAAAACCCATTCATCTCTATGGGGGACCAACATTGGAAGCATGCTGTATGAGGTCCAACAGCATGCTGGACGCTCAGGTCGACTCACACACACACCAAAAGTCTATATGTGATATCCTGAGTGCTCTGAGTGGATTTTGAGGCTATTTTACCAGCTTCCATATTGCAAAACCCATTCATCTCTATGGGGGACCAACATTGGAAGCATGCTGTATGAGGTCCAACAGCATGCTGGACGCTCAGGTCGACTCACACACACACCAAAAGTCTATATGTGATATCCTGAGTGCTCTGAGTGGATTTTGAGGCTATTTTACCAGCTTCCATATTGCAAAACCCATTCATCTCTATGGGGGACCAAAATTGGAAGCATGCTGTATGAGGTCCAACAGCATGCTGGACGCTCAGGTCGACTCACACACACACCAAAAGTCTGTATGTGATATCCTGAGTGCTCTGAGTGGATTTTGAGGCTATTTTACCAGCTTCCATATTCCAACACCCATTCATCTCTATGGGGGACCAAAATTGGAAGCATGCTGTATGAGGTCCAACAGCATGCTGGACGCTCAGGTCGACTCACACACACACCAAAAGTCTATATGTGATATCCTGAGTGCTCTGAGTGGATTTTGAGGCTATTTTACCAGCTTCCATATTGCAAAACCCATTCATCTCTATGGGGGACCAAAATTGGAAGCATGCTGTATGAGGTCCAACAGCATGCTGGACGCTCAGGTCGACTCACACACACACCAAAAGTCTATGTGTGATATCCTGAGTGCTCTGAGTGGATTTTGAGGCTATTTTAGCAGCTTCCATATTCCAACCCCCATTCATCTCTATGGGGGACCAAAATTGGAAGCATGCTGTATGAGGTCCAACAGCATGCTGGACGCTCAGGTCGACTCACACACACACCAAAAGTCTATATGTGATATCCTGAGTGCTCTGGGTGGATTTTGAGGCTATTTTACCAGCTTCCATATTGCAAAACCCATTCATCTCTATGGGGGACCAAAATTGGAAGCATGCTGTATGAGGTCCAACAGCATGCTGGACGCTCAGGTCGACTCACACACACACCAAAAGTCTATATGTGATATCCTGAGTGCTCTGACTGGATTTTGAGGCTATTTTACCAGCTTCCATATTGCAAAACCCATTCATCTCTATGGGGGACCAAAATTGGAAGCATGCTGTATGAGGTCCAACAGCATGCTGGACGCTCAGGTCGACTCACACACACACCAAAAGTCTATATTTGATATCCTGAATGCTCTGAGTGGATTTTGAGGCTATTTTACCAGATTCCATATTCCAACACCCATTCATCTCTATGGGGGACCAAAATTGGAAGCATGCTGTATGAGGTCCAACAGCATGCTGGACGCTCAGGTCGACTCACACACACACCAAAAGTCTATATGTGATATCCTGAGTGCTCTGAGTGGATTTTGAGGCTATTTTACCAGCTTCCATATTGCAAAACCCATTCATCTCTATGGGGGACCAAAATTGGAAGCATGCTGTATGAGGTCCAACAGCATGCTGGACGCTCAGGTCGACTCACACACACACGAAAAAGTCTATATTTGATATCCTGAGTGCTCTGAGTGGATTTTGAGGCTATTTTACCAGCTTCCACATTGCAAAACCCATTCATCTCTATGGGGGACCAAAATTGGAAGCATGCTGTATGAGGTCCAACAGCATGCTGGACGCTCAGGTCGACTCACACACACACCAAAAGTCTATGTGTGATATCCTGAGTGCTCTGAGTGGATTTTGAGGCTATTTTAGCAGCTTCCATATTCCAACCCCCATTCATCTCTATGGGGGACCAAAATTGGAAGCATGCTGTATGAGGTCCAACAGCATGCTGGACGCTCAGGTCGACTCACACACACACCAAAAGTCTATATGTGATATCCTGAGTGCTCTGGGTGGATTTTGAGGCTATTTTACCAGCTTCCATATTGCAAAACCCATTCATCTCTATGGGGGACCAAAATTGGAAGCATGCTGTATGAGGTCCAACAGCATGCTGGACGCTCAGGTCGACTCACACACACACCAAAAGTCTATATGTGATATCCTGAGTGCTCTGACTGGATTTTGAGGCTATTTTACCAGCTTCCATATTGCAAAACCCATTCATCTCTATGGGGGACCAAAATTGGAAGCATGCTGTATGAGGTCCAACAGCATGCTGGACGCTCAGGTCGACTCACACACACACCAAAAGTCTATATGTGATATCCTGAGTGCTCTGAGTGGATTTTGAGGCTATTTTACCAGCTTCCATATTGCAAAACCCATTCATCTCTATGGGGGACCAAAATTGGAAGCATGCTGTATGAGGTCCAACAGCATGCTGGACGCTCAGGTCGACTCACACACACACGAAAAAGTCTATATTTGATATCCTGAGTGCTCTGAGTGGATTTTGAGGCTATTTTACCAGCTTCCACATTGCAAAACCCATTCATCTCTATGGGGGACCAAAATTGGAAGCATGCTGTATGAGGTCCAACAGCATGCTGGACGCTCAGGTCGACTCACACACACACCAATAGTCTATGTGTGATATCCTGAGTGCTCTGAGTGGATTTTGAGGCTATTTTAGCAGCTTCCATATTCCAACCCCCATTCATCTCTATGGGGGACCAAAATTGGAAGCATGCTGTATGAGGTCCAACAGCATGCTGGACGCTCAGGTCGACTCACACACACACCAAAAGTCTATATGTGATATCCTGAGTGCTCTGAGTGGATTTTGAGGCTATTTTACCAGCTTCCATATTGCAAAACCCATTCATCTCTATGGGGGACCAAAATTGGAAGCATGCTGTATGAGGTCCAACAGCATGCTGGACGCTCAGGTCGACTCACACACACACCAAAAGTCTGTATGTGATATCCTGAGTGCTCTGAGTGGATTTTGAGGCTATTTTACCAGCTTCCATATTCCAACACCCATTCATCTCTATGGGGGACCAAAATTGGAAGCATGCTGTATGAGGTCCAACAGCATGCTGGACGCTCAGGTCGACTCACACACACACCGAAAGTCTATATGTGATATCCTGAGTGCTCTGAGTGGATTTTGAGGCTATTTTACCAGCTTCCATATTGCAAAACCCATTCATCTCTATGGGGGACCAAAATTGGAAGCATGCTGTATGAGGTCCAACAGCATGCTGGACGCTCAGGTCGACTCACACACACACGAAAAAGTCTATATTTGATATCCTGAGTGCTCTGAGTGGATTTTGAGGCTATTTTACCAGCTTCCACATTGCAAAACCCATTCATCTCTATGGGGGACCAAAATTGGAAGCATGCTGTATGAGGTCCAACAGCATGCTGGACGCTCAGGTCGACTCACACACACACCAAAAGTCTATGTGTGATATCCTGAGTGCTCTGAGTGGATTTTGAGGCTATTTTAGCAGCTTCCATATTACAACCCCCATTCATCTCTATGGGGGACCAAAATTGGAAGCATGCTGTATGAGGTCCAACAGCATGCTGGACGCTCAGGTCGACTCACACACACACCAAAAGTCTATATGTGATATCCTGAGTGCTCTGGGTGGATTTTGAGGCTATTTTACCAGCTTCCATATTGCAAAACCCATTCATCTCTATGGGGGACCAAAATTGGAAGCATGCTGTATGAGGTCCAACAGCATGCTGGACGCTCAGGTCGACTCACACACACACCAAAAGTCTGTATGTGATATCCTGAGTGCTCTGAGTGGATTTTGAGGCTATTTTACCAGCTTCCATATTCCAACACCCATTCATCTCTATGGGGGACCAAAATTGGAAGCATGCTGTATGAGGTCCAACAGCATGCTGGACGCTCAGGTCGACTCACACACACACCAAAAGTCTATATGTGATATCCTGAGTGCTCTGAGTGGATTTTGAGGCTATTTTACCAGCTTCCATATTGCAAAACCCATTCATCTCTATGGGGGACCAAAATTGGAAGCATGCTGTATGAGGTCCAACAGCATGCTGGACGCTCAGGTCGACTCACACACACACGAAAAAGTCTATATTTGATATCCTGAGTGCTCTGAGTGGATTTTGAGGCTATTTTACCAGCTTCCACATTGCAAAACCCATTCATCTCTATGGGGGACCAAAATTGGAAGCATGCTGTATGAGGTCCAACAGCATGCTGGACGCTCAGGTCGACTCACACACACACCAAAAGTCTATGTGTGATATCCTGAGTGCTCTGAGTGGATTTTGAGGCTATTTTACCAGCTTCCATATTGCAAAACCCATTCATCTCTATGGGGGACCAACATTGGAAGCATGCTGTATGAGGTCCAACAGCATGCTGGACGCTCAGGTCGACTCACACACACACCAAAAGTCTATATGTGATATCCTGAGTGCTCTGAGTGGATTTTGAGGCTATTTTACCAGCTTCCATATTGCAAAACCCATTCATCTCTATGGGGGACCAAAATTGGAAGCATGCTGTATGAGGTCCAACAGCATGCTGGACGCTCAGGTCGACTCACACACACACCAATAGTCTATGTGTGATATCCTGAGTGCTCTGAGTGGATTTTGAGGCTATTTTAGCAGCTTCCATATTCCAACCCCCATTCATCTCTATGGGGGACCAAAATTGGAAGCATGCTGTATGAGGTCCAACAGCATGCTGGACGCTCAGGTCGACTCACACACACACCAAAAGTCTATATGTGATATCCTGAGTGCTCTGAGTGGATTTTGAGGCTATTTTACCAGCTTCCATATTGCAAAACCCATTCATCTCTATGGGGGACCAAAATTGGAAGCATGCTGTATGAGGTCCAACAGCATGCTGGACGCTCAGGTCGACTCACACACACACCAAAAGTCTGTATGTGATATCCTGAGTGCTCTGAGTGGATTTTGAGGCTATTTTACCAGCTTCCATATTCCAACACCCATTCATCTCTATGGGGGACCAAAATTGGAAGCATGCTGTATGAGGTCCAACAGCATGCTGGACGCTCAGGTCGACTCACACACACACCGAAAGTCTATATGTGATATCCTGAGTGCTCTGAGTGGATTTTGAGGCTATTTTACCAGCTTCCATATTGCAAAACCCATTCATCTCTATGGGGGACCAAAATTGGAAGCATGCTGTATGAGGTCCAACAGCATGCTGGACGCTCAGGTCGACTCACACACACACGAAAAAGTCTATATTTGATATCCTGAGTGCTCTGAGTGGATTTTGAGGCTATTTTACCAGCTTCCACATTGCAAAACCCATTCATCTCTATGGGGGACCAAAATTGGAAGCATGCTGTATGAGGTCCAACAGCATGCTGGACGCTCAGGTCGACTCACACACACACCAAAAGTCTATGTGTGATATCCTGAGTGCTCTGAGTGGATTTTGAGGCTATTTTAGCAGCTTCCATATTACAACCCCCATTCATCTCTATGGGGGACCAAAATTGGAAGCATGCTGTATGAGGTCCAACAGCATGCTGGACGCTCAGGTCGACTCACACACACACCAAAAGTCTATATGTGATATCCTGAGTGCTCTGGGTGGATTTTGAGGCTATTTTACCAGCTTCCATATTGCAAAACCCATTCATCTCTATGGGGGACCAAAATTGGAAGCATGCTGTATGAGGTCCAACAGCATGCTGGACGCTCAGGTCGACTCACACACACACCAAAAGTCTGTATGTGATATCCTGAGTGCTCTGAGTGGATTTTGAGGCTATTTTACCAGCTTCCATATTCCAACACCCATTCATCTCTATGGGGGACCAAAATTGGAAGCATGCTGTATGAGGTCCAACAGCATGCTGGACGCTCAGGTCGACTCACACACACACCAAAAGTCTATATGTGATATCCTGAGTGCTCTGAGTGGATTTTGAGGCTATTTTACCAGCTTCCATATTGCAAAACCCATTCATCTCTATGGGGGACCAAAATTGGAAGCATGCTGTATGAGGTCCAACAGCATGCTGGACGCTCAGGTCGACTCACACACACACGAAAAAGTCTATATTTGATATCCTGAGTGCTCTGAGTGGATTTTGAGGCTATTTTACCAGCTTCCACATTGCAAAACCCATTCATCTCTATGGGGGACCAAAATTGGAAGCATGCTGTATGAGGTCCAACAGCATGCTGGACGCTCAGGTCGACTCACACACACACCAAAAGTCTATGTGTGATATCCTGAGTGCTCTGAGTGGATTTTGAGGCTATTTTACCAGCTTCCATATTGCAAAACCCATTCATCTCTATGGGGGACCAACATTGGAAGCATGCTGTATGAGGTCCAACAGCATGCTGGACGCTCAGGTCGACTCACACACACACCAAAAGTCTATATGTGATATCCTGAGTGCTCTGAGTGGATTTTGAGGCTATTTTACCAGCTTCCATATTGCAAAACCCATTCATCTCTATGGGGGACCAACATTGGAAGCATGCTGTATGAGGTCCAACAGCATGCTGGACGCTCAGGTCGACTCACACACACACCAAAAGTCTATATGTGATATCCTGAGTGCTCTGAGTGGATTTTGAGGCTATTTTACCAGCTTCCATATTGCAAAACCCATTCATCTCTATGGGGGACCAAAATTGGAAGCATGCTGTATGAGGTCCAACAGCATGCTGGACGCTCAGGTCGACTCACACACACACCAAAAGTCTGTATGTGATATCCTGAGTGCTCTGAGTGGATTTTGAGGCTATTTTACCAGCTTCCATATTCCAACACCCATTCATCTCTATGGGGGACCAAAATTGGAAGCATGCTGTATGAGGTCCAACAGCATGCTGGACGCTCAGGTCGACTCACACACACACCAAAAGTCTATATGTGATATCCTGAGTGCTCTGAGTGGATTTTGAGGCTATTTTACCAGCTTCCATATTGCAAAACCCATTCATCTCTATGGGGGACCAAAATTGGAAGCATGCTGTATGAGGTCCAACAGCATGCTGGACGCTCAGGTCGACTCACACACACACCAAAAGTCTATGTGTGATATCCTGAGTGCTCTGAGTGGATTTTGAGGCTATTTTAGCAGCTTCCATATTCCAACCCCCATTCATCTCTATGGGGGACCAAAATTGGAAGCATGCTGTATGAGGTCCAACAGCATGCTGGACGCTCAGGTCGACTCACACACACACCAAAAGTCTATATGTGATATCCTGAGTGCTCTGGGTGGATTTTGAGGCTATTTTACCAGCTTCCATATTGCAAAACCCATTCATCTCTATGGGGGACCAAAATTGGAAGCATGCTGTATGAGGTCCAACAGCATGCTGGACGCTCAGGTCGACTCACACACACACCAAAAGTCTATATGTGATATCCTGAGTGCTCTGACTGGATTTTGAGGCTATTTTACCAGCTTCCATATTGCAAAACCCATTCATCTCTATGGGGGACCAAAATTGGAAGCATGCTGTATGAGGTCCAACAGCATGCTGGACGCTCAGGTCGACTCACACACACACCAAAAGTCTATATTTGATATCCTGAATGCTCTGAGTGGATTTTGAGGCTATTTTACCAGATTCCATATTCCAACACCCATTCATCTCTATGGGGGACCAAAATTGGAAGCATGCTGTATGAGGTCCAACAGCATGCTGGACGCTCAGGTCGACTCACACACACACCAAAAGTCTATATGTGATATCCTGAGTGCTCTGAGTGGATTTTGAGGCTATTTTACCAGCTTCCATATTGCAAAACCCATTCATCTCTATGGGGGACCAAAATTGGAAGCATGCTGTATGAGGTCCAACAGCATGCTGGACGCTCAGGTCGACTCACACACACACGAAAAAGTCTATATTTGATATCCTGAGTGCTCTGAGTGGATTTTGAGGCTATTTTACCAGCTTCCACATTGCAAAACCCATTCATCTCTATGGGGGACCAAAATTGGAAGCATGCTGTATGAGGTCCAACAGCATGCTGGACGCTCAGGTCGACTCACACACACACCAAAAGTCTATGTGTGATATCCTGAGTGCTCTGAGTGGATTTTGAGGCTATTTTAGCAGCTTCCATATTCCAACCCCCATTCATCTCTATGGGGGACCAAAATTGGAAGCATGCTGTATGAGGTCCAACAGCATGCTGGACGCTCAGGTCGACTCACACACACACCAAAAGTCTATATGTGATATCCTGAGTGCTCTGGGTGGATTTTGAGGCTATTTTACCAGCTTCCATATTGCAAAACCCATTCATCTCTATGGGGGACCAAAATTGGAAGCATGCTGTATGAGGTCCAACAGCATGCTGGACGCTCAGGTCGACTCACACACACACCAAAAGTCTATATGTGATATCCTGAGTGCTCTGACTGGATTTTGAGGCTATTTTACCAGCTTCCATATTGCAAAACCCATTCATCTCTATGGGGGACCAAAATTGGAAGCATGCTGTATGAGGTCCAACAGCATGCTGGACGCTCAGGTCGACTCACACACACACCAAAAGTCTATATGTGATATCCTGAGTGCTCTGAGTGGATTTTGAGGCTATTTTACCAGCTTCCATATTGCAAAACCCATTCATCTCTATGGGGGACCAAAATTGGAAGCATGCTGTATGAGGTCCAACAGCATGCTGGACGCTCAGGTCGACTCACACACACACGAAAAAGTCTATATTTGATATCCTGAGTGCTCTGAGTGGATTTTGAGGCTATTTTACCAGCTTCCACATTGCAAAACCCATTCATCTCTATGGGGGACCAAAATTGGAAGCATGCTGTATGAGGTCCAACAGCATGCTGGACGCTCAGGTCGACTCACACACACACCAATAGTCTATGTGTGATATCCTGAGTGCTCTGAGTGGATTTTGAGGCTATTTTAGCAGCTTCCATATTCCAACCCCCATTCATCTCTATGGGGGACCAAAATTGGAAGCATGCTGTATGAGGTCCAACAGCATGCTGGACGCTCAGGTCGACTCACACACACACCAAAAGTCTATATGTGATATCCTGAGTGCTCTGACTGGATTTTGAGGCTATTTTACCAGCTTCCATATTGCAAAACCCATTCATCTCTATGGGGGACCAAAATTGGAAGCATGCTGTATGAGGTCCAACAGCATGCTGGACGCTCAGGTCGACTCACACACACACCAAAAGTCTATATTTGATATCCTGAATGCTCTGAGTGGATTTTGAGGCTATTTTACCAGATTCCATATTCCAACACCCATTCATCTCTATGGGGGACCAAAATTGGAAGCATGCTGTATGAGGTCCAACAGCATGCTGGACGCTCAGGTCGACTCACACACACACCAAAAGTCTATATGTGATATCCTGAGTGCTCTGAGTGGATTTTGAGGCTATTTTACCAGCTTCCATATTGCAAAACCCATTCATCTCTATGGGGGACCAAAATTGGAAGCATGCTGTATGAGGTCCAACAGCATGCTGGACGCTCAGGTCGACTCACACACACACGAAAAAGTCTATATTTGATATCCTGAGTGCTCTGAGTGGATTTTGAGGCTATTTTACCAGCTTCCACATTGCAAAACCCATTCATCTCTATGGGGGACCAAAATTGGAAGCATGCTGTATGAGGTCCAACAGCATGCTGGACGCTCAGGTCGACTCACACACACACCAAAAGTCTATGTGTGATATCCTGAGTGCTCTGAGTGGATTTTGAGGCTATTTTAGCAGCTTCCATATTCCAACCCCCATTCATCTCTATGGGGGACCAAAATTGGAAGCATGCTGTATGAGGTCCAACAGCATGCTGGACGCTCAGGTCGACTCACACACACACCAAAAGTCTATATGTGATATCCTGAGTGCTCTGGGTGGATTTTGAGGCTATTTTACCAGCTTCCATATTGCAAAACCCATTCATCTCTATGGGGGACCAAAATTGGAAGCATGCTGTATGAGGTCCAACAGCATGCTGGACGCTCAGGTCGACTCACACACACACCAAAAGTCTATATGTGATATCCTGAGTGCTCTGACTGGATTTTGAGGCTATTTTACCAGCTTCCATATTGCAAAACCCATTCATCTCTATGGGGGACCAAAATTGGAAGCATGCTGTATGAGGTCCAACAGCATGCTGGACGCTCAGGTCGACTCACACACACACCAAAAGTCTATATTTGATATCCTGAATGCTCTGAGTGGATTTTGAGGCTATTTTACCAGATTCCATATTCCAACACCCATTCATCTCTATGGGGGACCAAAATTGGAAGCATGCTGTATGAGGTCCAACAGCATGCTGGACGCTCAGGTCGACTCACACACACACCAAAAGTCTATATGTGATATCCTGAGTGCTCTGAGTGGATTTTGAGGCTATTTTACCAGCTTCCATATTGCAAAACCCATTCATCTCTATGGGGGACCAAAATTGGAAGCATGCTGTATGAGGTCCAACAGCATGCTGGACGCTCAGGTCGACTCACACACACACGAAAAAGTCTATATTTGATATCCTGAGTGCTCTGAGTGGATTTTGAGGCTATTTTACCAGCTTCCACATTGCAAAACCCATTCATCTCTATGGGGGACCAAAATTGGAAGCATGCTGTATGAGGTCCAACAGCATGCTGGACGCTCAGGTCGACTCACACACACACCAAAAGTCTATGTGTGATATCCTGAGTGCTCTGAGTGGATTTTGAGGCTATTTTAGCAGCTTCCATATTCCAACCCCCATTCATCTCTATGGGGGACCAAAATTGGAAGCATGCTGTATGAGGTCCAACAGCATGCTGGACGCTCAGGTCGACTCACACACACACCAAAAGTCTATATGTGATATCCTGAGTGCTCTGAGTGGATTTTGAGGCTATTTTACCAGCTTCCATATTGCAAAACCCATTCATCTCTATGGGGGACCAAAATTGGAAGCATGCTGTATGAGGTCCAACAGCATGCTGGACGCTCAGGTCGACTCACACACACACCAAAAGTCTGTATGTGATATCCTGAGTGCTCTGAGTGGATTTTGAGGCTATTTTACCAGCTTCCATATTCCAACACCCATTCATCTCTATGGGGGACCAAAATTGGAAGCATGCTGTATGAGGTCCAACAGCATGCTGGACGCTCAGGTCGACTCACACACACACCAAAAGTCTATATGTGATATCCTGAGTGCTCTGAGTGGATTTTGAGGCTATTTTACCAGCTTCCATATTGCAAAACCCATTCATCTCTATGGGGGACCAAAATTGGAAGCATGCTGTATGAGGTCCAACAGCATGCTGGACGCTCAGGTCGACTCACACACACACCAAAAGTCTGTATGTGATATCCTGAGTGCTCTGAGTGGATTTTGAGGCTATTTTACCAGCTTCCATATTCCAACACCCATTCATCTCTATGGGGGACCAAAATTGGAAGCATGCTGTATGAGGTCCAACAGCATGCTGGACGCTCAGGTCGACTCACACACACACCAAAAGTCTATATGTGATATCCTGAGTGCTCTGAGTGGATTTTGAGGCTATTTTACCAGCTTCCATATTGCAAAACCCATTCATCTCTATGGGGGACCAAAATTGGAAGCATGCTGTATGAGGTCCAACACTCTGCTATAGCATCAGAGCATGAGGTCGGAATTTGGAAGTTTTTCTCTCATTTTATAGCCCATCATGACATGTGCTTTACTGATGCTGCCACACGGACTTGGAATCAGTCTGCTACCTTGTTTTTTCTTTGAGATGAGAGCTTTTAAATTGCTTCCCGATTGTCATCTTGACTTCCAGAATCTCATCTACTATACATGAATTTGGAAGTAAAAATGAGAATGTGGAACCACTTTGGGGATTGATATCTCATCATTAAATGTACCTACAATGATGTAACCACTTGTTGTTGATGAAGCAATCTGTAAGCTTGCACATGGACTTGGAATCAGTCTGCTACCTTGCTTTTTCTTTGAGATGAGAGCTTTTAAATTGCTTCCAGATTCTCATCTACGGGCATCACGGTAGATGAGTATTTGGAAGTTTTTTCTCACTCGATTACTCATTACGACATGTGGCTACCCTGATGCTGCCACCTGTGTTGGATGCAGCCCTCCATTAGCTTCCAAATGAACTAGGATTCATCCCACTGTCTGCTTGGGTCTTTGCAATATGAGGAATCATCATGACATGTGCCTATACTGATGTTGCCACCTGTGCTCATTTATTAACATTGGCCCCATTAGAACAGATGAGAATCTGGTATGAAGAGACTGCGGATTGGAACAGCTGAAAAGTAAAACACACCTTACTTTCTCAAACATTCTATTCTTTTTTAACATGGTCAGAACTCAAGACCATAATTCAACAACTCTTTCAAAACAGAAAACATGATTAGAACCTTTATTTTCAAATCTTTATTTTCAATTTATGGAGGAAACACTTATTTATGGGCCCAGTGGATCAGTCTGGGACGATGCCTTGTCCCCCGCCAGTGGGCTCGGTCCGGGTCCCCGTGGGTCACCGGCGGCAGGCCTGGTCTGGGTTCCCGCAGGGTCACCGGCGGTTGGCTCAGTCTGGGTCCCCGTAGGGTCACTGGCAGTGGGTTCGGTCTGGGTCCCGCAGGAGTGATTCATCAGAAGGCTCGATCTGGGTCCCCAGTAGGGATTCATCAGAGGGCTCGATCTGGGTCCCCAGTAGGGATTCATCAGAGGGCTCCGTCTGGGTCCCCACAAGGGATTCATCAGAGGGCTCAATCTGGGTCCCCACGAGGGATTCATCAGAGGGCTCTGTCTGGGTCCCCAGCAGGGATTTATCGGAGGGCTTGATCTGCGTCCCCACAGTGGACGTGGTCTCATGAGTGGGCTCGGGCTCGGGTCCACGCAGGAACTTGACCTTGGGCTCGGGCTCGGGCTCCGTCTCTGGACACCACAGGCACTTGCTTCCAGGGTGGTTCGGGCACATGGACATGTTGTCTGGGCTTCACAAACTGGTGAAAGGTGAACAGAAAACAGACAGACTTATGGGTGTTTCTCTAGTCACTTTGAGTGCTGCACAGTTTACCCTACTTGTCACCTTCAAATTCCAAATGTCCATCTATTAACAGATGAGAAAATGGAATAACCGATTCCAGATTTCAATCTATTATGACGTGGTGGGTTAGTGCTACTGCTCGGACTTTAGGATAATACTTAGCCACACCAAACACCAAGATTTCACACAAAAACTTTTGAAAAAATGTGTCTAAGCTGTTTAAGAAACACTAGAAACCAGTTCCTGCTAATTTGGACGGGCATAATCCGTCCAAATTGGCATTTTTAAGAGAGCATCTTACCTTGTGTTGCAGGGAACATGTGGAGGTGAAGTCAATATGGCTGCCGTGACCTTTAGCCTTTGACCATGTGACCAACCAAATGAGAATGTGGAATTACAAATGACAACATTTCATCTATTCCATTCTTTTAGCTGGAAAGTCTGGAAGGTAGGCAAAGACAATCTGGCAAGGAGTGATTGCGCTTTTTCACAGACTGATTTCCTGGTTTCGAATCGGCTTGCCTCTGACCACATCTCTCCATCTCTGCCCTGGTAATCACGACAGCCTCTTCATCTCCTTCAGTGCTGCTGGCATTACCTTACCTGCTGCCTACTCTGCCCCCCTATGTATTCTGCCTATACCTGTTGTATAACTGTTTAGTCACCTTGCTGACTTTCTTCAATAAAGATCACTTCTAACTGCTGCCTAGTTTAGTGCTGCATTTGGGTCCTACTCCTGCACACCCATTACAGATTTTTCCTGCTTTTCCTCTTTGAAATATCAGCCTTTGAATCAGTTGTCCAACGCTGTTTTTATTCTTATGAATTATATAATGTAACACAAAGTTGTACAAACAAAAAGAACAAAACAAACAATTAACTTAACTCATAAGCATAACTGAAATAAAATTAAAACGTGTACACAGCTATAGTCTAGCAGAACAACCCCCCTGCACAGTCTCACAGCTCCTTATATAGAGCCCTCTATCAGCCTGCCCTCTGAATGAAAGTGGACTATACCATTCCTCAGGTAAGTCCTGAGCCCTTCCTGAAACAAGTAACAAGATTAGCCGTTCATCAACATTCACTCGACATTACTTTTATCCGGCCTATCTCCATTATATCTGCAACCAAAAACCTAATCAAATCATAAACAATCTTAACATATTAACAAAACAACTCACCAACCACCCCTCCACATGGTTCTTCCCTAGTGACATCACTAATCATGTCACCAGTGTATAAATTCAGGAGACATAGGCCGCCTCCTCCCTTTGTTTCCTGAACACATGCAAGTATGGTGAGTAACAAAGAAAGCTACAAAACGTATGTATATACTATACTAACTAAAGATACTAACTAAACCAATAAACTCTGACTTCAATACAAGTGTGTGTTTTATTGTACCCAAAAGTCTGCTGAGATGTAACCAAATATACTGCAAAACACAAACAAACCCGGGATAGTAAGTATCTGCAAAGTATGATTACTGACTAACTTATGGTTCAAATAACAAACATCAAGTATAATTAAATTAATGAGTTATGGTGCAAATGTAATCGATGGGGACAAATGGTGTGCTCTCACCATCATATGCAAATGCATATCACTTTCACCAACACAGGACACACAGCTATGTAGTTAGCTTTCTATTAGCACTTTATTTTTTAATTTTACATTAATTTCCATATTGTGTAAAGGACCGGGAAAAAAATTTGGTGTGCGCTCTGCACGCACACATGCTGCCCTTTTTTGAGTTTGAGCCCCTGCCCCTCTATAATCATGTGCACGTCCCTGCTGCCACCTGTGTTGGATGCAGCCCTCCATTAGCTTCCAAATGAACTAGGATTCAGCCCACTGTCTGCGTTGGTCTTTGAAATATGAGCCTTTGAAATTGCTTCCACATTCTCATCTACGGGCATCATGGTAGATGAGAATATGGAAGTTTTTTCTCATTTGATAACTCATTAAGACATGTGGCTATACTGATGCTTCCACCTGTGTTGGATGCAGCCCTCCATTAGCTTCCAAATGAACTAGGATTCATCCAACTGTCTGCTTGGGTCTTTGAAATATGAGCCTTTGAACTTGCTTCCACATTCTCATCTATTGGCATCATGGTAGATGAGAATTTGGAAGTTTTTTCTCACTCGATAACTCATTACAACATGTGGCTATACTGATGCTGCCACCTGTGTTGGATGCAGCCGTCCATTAGCTTCAAATGAACTAGGATTCATCCCACTGTCTGCTTGGGTCTTTGAAATATGAGCCATTGAATTTGCTTCCACATTCCTATCTACTGGCATCATGGTAGATGAGAATTTGGAAGACCTTCAAAGGCTTATTATTTCAAAGAAAGAGGGTGAGAGCAGGCTGAATCCAAGAACTGATGGAAGTGTGTATATTGCTGTATCAAAAACAAGTGGCTGCATCATTCAATGCTCATGCAGTGTTGAATTATCATACATAAGAACCTGGTAGTAGTGCAAAGGTATTGATATTACAGATTTTTTTCTTGCACAGTAATCATACAAATTATGAACCTTTTTGAATTAATTACTATAATTTACAATTATTACTGATGTGTATGTTATATTAATGGAGGTGGAGTCATAATGAACACTGGCAATGAGTAAAAATTCAATCTGAACATTTGAACAGTCACATTTATTTCTTCATAAAAAGGACATAGCCAACCCAGATCAAATTGGCGATCACAAAGAGGACTGCTACCAAAGAAAAAACTTGAAAAATAATGTCCATAGTATCCTGTCCCTTGCAGCACTACAAAAAGAAAACGTCAATCAGTCATTATGGCCATTGTTTCACAGTGCAGTCATGAACATTAAGTATAACACTTACCCCAGACTCACTTCCAGCACAGCACTACAAAAAGGAAAACATCCATCAGTCATTATGGTCCTTGTTACACACTGTAGTCATGAAAAAGTATAACACTTACCCCAGTATTTACAACAACAGGTGGTTGTGGTTCCTGGTTAATGTTTTCTTCTTCTTGACCTTGTGGTACATGGATGAGAAACTTTCTCATTTTCTTCTCTCTTCTTAGCGTTCTTAATAAAAGCAAAGATACAACATTCATACCAGAATTGGCAGTCAAAAACCACACCATAAAGTTGAGACATTTTTTCAAAATCTTGTCTATGTCAATGTTTCCAAATGTCATTTCCTAGTATTAAAGGTAGGGTAGGGTATTTCTGGAGCATTTTTACTGAATTGCTTGAAATCCTCTTCACACCCCGACAGCAACAAGGAAATGTAATGCTTTTTAATAAAAATTTAAAAAATCAGTCAGCTGTGGAACGGACAATCCCGTAAAAACATCACCCAATCATGTTGAACGCCACGTTCAAAGCAATTGGCTCGTGCAGTGCCAATCAAACTGCCATCTGCCCCTCCCTCCCTCCTCTGTGTCTACCTTTGCTTGCACTAAGCGTGCAGCTTCAACTGGTGCTGCCTCCATTTAATAGATGACCCAGATTCCAATCATGCACACTAACACTTAGCATGCTAAATAGCAACATGAGAAACCCATTTCAATGAGTAGAATTTCAACTAAAAACTTTTGAGAAATCATGACAAATTGTGCCTAAACTCATTTTAAGACAATACAAAAGAGTAAGAACTGTTCAAATGGGCTATAAACAGTTGAGAATGACCAACCAATGAGACCTACCCGGCTTGCTTTGTCTGGGTCCCCGGGAGGGATTCATCGGAGGGCCTATAAGGGAAGTTGGCACAAGGGTGGTTCGGGCATGTGGACATGCTGGTGAAAGGTGAACAGAAAACAGACAGACTTATGGGTGTTTCTCTAGTCACTTTGAGTGCTTCACCGTTTACCCTACTTGTCACCTTCAAATTCCAAATGTCCATCTATTAACAGATGAGAAAATGGAATAACCGATTCCAGATTTCAATCTATTATGACGTGGTGGGTTAGTGCTACTGCTCGGACTTTAGGATAATACTTAGCCACACCAAACACCAAGATTTCACACAAAAACTTTTGAAAAAATGTGTCTAAGCTGTTTAAGAAACACTAGAAACCAGTTCCTGCTAATTTGGACGGGCATAATCCGTCCAAATTGGCATTTTTAAGAGAGCATTTTACCTTGTGTTGCAGGGAACATGTGAAGGTGAAGTCAATATGGCTGCCGTGACCTTTAGCCTTTGACCATGTGACCAACCAAATGAGAATGTGGAATTACAAATGACAACATTTCATCTATTCCATTCTTTTAGCTGGAAAGTCTGGAAGGTAGGCAAAGACAATCTGGCAAGGAGTGATTGCGCTTTTTCACAGACTGATTTCCTGGTTTCGAATCGGCTTGCCTCTGACCACATCTCTACATCTCTGCCCTGGTAATCACGACAGCCTCTTCATCTCCTTCAGTGCTGCTGGCATTACCTTACCTGCTGCCTACTCTGCCCCCCTATGTATTCTGCCTATACCTGTTGTATACCTGTTTAGTCACCTTGCTGACTTTCTTCAATAAAGATCACTTCTAACTGCTGCCTAGTTTAGTGCTGCATTTGGGTCCTACTCCTGCACACCCATTACAGATTTTTCCTGCTTTTCCTCTTTGAAATATCAGCCTTTGATAACCCTCCATATTTTCATCTTCTGTGACAATTTCTTGAACTTCATCGAAAGTCAAAGGAGGCAGACACAGAAGGCTGAATCAGTTGTCCAACGCTGTTTTTATTCTTATGAATTATATAATGTAACACAAAGTTGTACAAACAAAAAGAACAAAACAAACAATTAACTTAACTCATAAGCATAACTGAAATAAAATTAAAACGTGTACACAGCTATAGTCTAGCAGAACAACCCCCCTGCACAGTCTCACAGCTCCTTATATAGAGCCCTCTATCAGCCTGCCCTCTGAATGAAAGTGGACTATACCATTCCTCAGGTAAGTCCTGAGCCCTTCCTGAAACAAGTAACAAGATTAGCCGTTCAACAACATTCACTCAACATTACTTTTATCCGGCCTATCTCCATTACATCTGCAACCAAAAACCTAATCAAATCATAAACAATCTTAACATATTAACAAAACAACTCACCAACCACCCCTCCACATGGTTCTTCCCTAGTGACATCACTAATCATGTCACCAGTGTATAAATTCAGGAGACATAGGCCGCCTCCTCCCTTTGTTTCCTGAACACATGCAAGTATGGTGAGTAACAAAGAAAGCTACAAAACGTATGTATATACTATACTAACTAAAGATACTAACTAAACCAATAAACTCTGACTTCAATACAAGTGTGTGTATTATTGTAACCAAAAGTCTGCTGAGATGTAACCAAATATACTGCAAAACACAAACAAACCCGGGATAGTAAGTATCTGCAAAGTATGATTACTGACTAACTTATGGTTCAAATAACAAACATCAAGTATAATTAAATTAATGAGTTATGGTGCAAATGTAATCGATGGGGACAAATGGTGTGCTCTCACCATCATATGCAAATGCATATCACTTTCACCAACATAGGACACACAGCTAAGTAGTTAGCTTTCTATTAGCACTTTATTTTTTAATTTTACATTAATTTCCATATTGTGTAAAGGACCGGAAAAAAAATTTGGTGTGCGCTCTGCACGCACACATGCTGCCCTTTTTTGAGTTTGAGCCCCTGCCCCTCTATAATCATGTGCACGTCCCTGCTGCCACCTGTAATGGATGCAGCCCTCCATTAGCTTCCAAATGAACTAAGATTCAGCCCACTGTCTGCGTTGGTCTTTGAAATATGAGCCTTTGAAATTGCTTCCACATTCTCATCTACGGGCATCATGGTAGATGAGAATTTGGAAGTTTTTTCTCACTCGATAACTCATTATGACATGTGACTATACTGATACTGCCACCTGTGTTGGATGCAGCCCTCCATTAGCTTCCAAATGAACTAGGATTCATCCCACTGTCTGCTTGGGTCTTTGCAATATGAGCTTTTGAAATTGCTTCCACATTCTCATCTACAGGCATCATGGTAGATGAGAATTTGGAAGTTTTTCTCACTTGATAACTCATTACGACATGTGGCTATACTGATGCTTCCACCTGTGTTGGATGCAGCAATCCATTAGCTTCCAAATGAACTAAGATTCAGCCCACTGTCTGCTTTGGTCCTCATATCCATCTATGATCATCGGAAATATAGACATGGACCAGAATTAGCATAAAATGCTACATGAAGGGGGACATGTGGGGTATGGTTGCGTTCGTCTCTTTGAGGTCTTTCAGAAAATGTGCTTCAAATTCTTATAAATCCTTTGACTAAAACAATGTCCCACGGTGCTGATTCTCACATATGTGGTAGAGCTCTCCTAGAGCTTTCGGGAACACCCATCCCCGCGTCCGAGACCCTCTCGGTGGGGCGGTGACAGCCATTTAGGGTTACGGTTAGGGTTAGCCAAAACAATGTCCCACAGGGTTGATTATCACATATGTGGTAGAGCTCCTTGAGAGCTTTCTAAATATGTCTGTTTCTCACCCCTGACTGCTTACGTTGAGGAGATACAGCACTTTAGCAAGCCAAAAGGTGGATCTTTTGCTGCCCCCTAGCTCCGCACAGGAAGGCAGCACGGCCGCAACTCGAGCGTCGGGCGACTCGGCTCGCTGAGACCTTTCCGTCTGTGACTGGATTGTGGCCCCACGACCTAGTGTGGCCAAGTTTGCCTGATTCAGGCTGTCTGGCGTGGAGGCCTCAGGGTTTATGGCTTTTCATGGACTCTGAGAGTGTGGAGCCTGTTGGATCTTTTGACCAAAACAATGTCCCACAGTGCTGATTCTCACATATGTGGTAGAGCTCTCCGAGAGCTTTCGGGAACACCCATCCCCGCGTCCGAGACCCTCTCGGTGGGGCGGTGACGGCCTTTTAGGCTTAGGCTTAGCTTTAGGGTCAAGAGGTCGTCCATTTCGAGTGACGTTTGGGGGCCCTACTCAGCCATACGAACAGATAGAGACTTGAAACTAATATCACTGAAAGACGGCATCCCCACGATGGAGTGAGTCGAGTTTCGTGCATGTAGACCAACAAAAAGTGACACAACATTGAAGTTGGGGTCAATAGGTCGTCACATTTGCATAGATTAACATATGGAAGCAGATTTTCCCGCCTCCTCATTTCCATCTATGATCATTGGAAATATAGAAATGGAGCTGAATTAGCATGAAATGCTACATGAAGGGGGACATGTGGGGTATGGTTGCGTTCGTCTCTTTGAGGTCTCTCAGAAAATGTGCTTCAAACTGTTATAACTCATACTATGACTGACTTTGCTCCAGAACAGCGCCACCTAGGTGGCCTTCAGATATGTGGTAGAGCACCTTGAGAGCTTTCCAAACATGTCTGTTTCTCACCCCTGACTGCTTACGTTGAGGAGATACAGCACTTTAGCAAGCCAAAAAGTGGATCTTTTGCTGCCCCCTAGCTCCGCACAGGAAGGCAGCACAGCCGCAACTCGAGCATCGGGCGACTCAGCTCGCTGAGACCTTTCCGTCGGTGCCTGGATTGTGGCCCCACGACCTAGTGTGGCCAAGTTTGCCTGATTCAGGCTGTCTGGCATGGAGGCCTCAGGGTTTATGGCTTTTCATGGACTCTGAGAGTGTGGAGCCTAGTTGGATCTTTTGACCAAAACAATGTCCCACAGTGCTGATTCTCACATATGTGGTAGAGCTCTCCGAGAGCTTTCGGGAACACCCATCCCCGCGTCCGACAACCTCTCGGTGGGGCGGTGGCGGCCATTTAGGGTTAGGCTTAGCTTTAGGGTCAAGAGGTCGTCCATGTCGAGTGACGTTTGGGGGCCCTACTCGGCCATACGAACAGATAGAGACTTGAAACTAATATCACTGAAAGACGGCATCCCCACGATGGAGTGAGTCGAGTTTCGTGCATGTAGACCAACAAGAAGTGACACAGCATTGAAGTTGGGGTCAAGAGGTCGTCACATTTGCATAGATTAACATATGGAAGCAGGAGATTTTCCCGCCTCCTCATTTCCATCTATGATCATTGGAAATATAGAAATGGAGCTGAATTAGCATGAAATGCTACATGAAGGGGGACATGTGGGGTATGGTTGCGTTCGTCTCTTTGAGGTCTCTCAGAAAATGTGCTTCAAACTCTTATAACTCATACTATGACTGACTTTGCTCCAGAACAGCGCCACCTAGGTGGCCTTCAGATATGTGGTAGAGCACCTTGAGAGCTTTCCAAACATGTCTGTTTCTCACCCCTGACTGCTTACGTTGAGGAGATACAGCACTGTAGCAAGCCAAAAAGTGGATTTTTTGCTGCCCCCTAGCTCCGCACAGGAAGGCAGCACGGCCGCAACTCGAGCGTCGGGCGACTCGGCTCGCTGAGACCTTTCCGTCGGTGTCTGGATTGTGGCCCCACGACCTAGTGTGGCCAAGTTTGCCTGATTCAGGCTGTCTGGGGTGGAGGCCATCAGGGTTTATGGCTTTTCATGGAATCTGAGAGTGTGGAGCCTAGTTGGATCTTTTGACCAAAACAATGTCCCACAGTGTTGATTCTCACATATATGGTAGAGCTCTCCGAGAGCTTTCGGGAACACCCATCCCCGCGTCCGAGAACCTCTCGGTGGGGCGGTGACAGCCATTTAGGGTTACGGTTAGGGTTAGCCAAAACAATGTCCCACAGTGCTGATTCTCACATATGTGGTAGAGCTCTCCGAGAGCTTTCGGGAACACCCATCCCCATGTCCGAGAACCTCTCGGTGGGGCGGTGACGGCCTTTTAGGCTTAGGCTTAGCTTTAGGGTCAAGAGGTCGTCCATTTCGAGTGACGTTTGGGGGCCCTACTCAGCCATACGAACAGATAGAGACTTGAAACTAATATCACTGAAAGACGGCATCCCCACGATGGAGTGAGTCGAGTTTCGTGCATGTAGACCAACAAAAAGTGACACAACATTGAAGTTGGGGTCAATAGGTCGTCACATTTGCATAGATTAACATATGGAAGCAGATTTTCCCGCCTCCTCATTTCCATCTATGATCATTGGAAATATAGAAATGGAGCTGAATTAGCATGAAATGCTACATGAAGGGGGACATGTGGGGTATGGTTGCGTTCGTCTCTTTGAGGTCTCTCAGAAAATGTGCTTCAAACTGTTATAACTCATACTATGACTGACTTTGCTCCAGAACAGCGCCACCTAGGTGGCCTTCAGATATGTGGTAGAGCACCTTGAGAGCTTTCCAAACATGTCTGTTTCTCACCCCTGACTGCTTACGTTGAGGAGATACAGCACTGTAGCAAGCCAAAAAGTGGATCTTTTGCTGCCCCCTAGCTCCGCACAGGAAGGCAGCACAGCCACAACTCGAGCGTCGGGCGACTCGGCTCGCTGAGACCTTTCCGTCGGTGCCTGGATTGTGGCCCCACGACCTAGTGTGGCCAAGTTTGCCTGATTCAGGCTGTCTGGGGTGGAGGCCATCAGGGTTTATGGCTTTTCATGGACTCTGAGAGTGTGGAGCCTAGTTGGATCTTTTGACCAAAACAATGTCCCACAGTGTTGATTCTCACATATGTGGTAGAGCTCTCCGAATGCTTTCGGGAACACCCATCCCCGCGTCCGAGACCCTCTCGGTGGGGCGGTGGCGGCCATTTAGGGTTAGGCTTAGCTTTAGGGTCAAGAGGTCGTCCATGTCGAGTGACGTTTGGGGGCCCTACTCGGCCATACGAACAGATAGAGACTTGAAACTAATATCACTGAAAGACGGCATCCCCACGATGGAGTGAGTCGAGTTTCGTGCATGTAGACCAACAAGAAGTGACACAGCATTGAAGTTGGGGTCAAGAGGTCGTCACATTTGCATAGATTAACATATGGAAGCAGGAGATTTTCCCGCCTCCTCATTTCCATCTATGATCATTGGAAATATAGAAATGGAGCTGAATTAGCATGAAATGCTACATGAAGGGGGACATGTGGGGTATGGTTGCGTTCGTCTCTTTGAGGTCTCTCAGAAAATGTGCTTCAAACTCTTATAACTCATACTATGACTGACTTTGCTCCAGAACAGCGCCACCTAGGTGGCCTTCAGATATGTGGTAGAGCACCTTGAGAGCTTTCCAAACATGTCTGTTTCTCACCCCTGACTGCTTACGTTGAGGAGATACAGCACTGTAGCAAGCCAAAAAGTGGATTTTTTGCTGCCCCCTAGCTCCGCACAGGAAGGCAGCACGGCCGCAACTCGAGCGTCGGGCGACTCGGCTCGCTGAGACCTTTCCGTCGGTGTCTGGATTGTGGCCCCACGACCTAGTGTGGCCAAGTTTGCCTGATTCAGGCTGTCTGGGGTGGAGGCCATCAGGGTTTATGGCTTTTCATGGAATCTGAGAGTGTGGAGCCTAGTTGGATCTTTTGACCAAAACAATGTCCCACAGTGTTGATTCTCACATATATGGTAGAGCTCTCCGAGAGCTTTCGGGAACACCCATCCCCGCGTCCGAGAACCTCTCGGTGGGGCGGTGACAGCCATTTAGGGTTACGGTTAGGGTTAGCCAAAACAATGTCCCACAGTGCTGATTCTCACATATGTGGTAGAGCTCCCCGAGAGCTTTCGGGAACACCCATCCCCGCGTCCGAGAACCTCTCGGTGGGGCGGTGACGGCCTTTTAGGCTTAGGCTTAGCTTTAGGGTCAAGAGGTCGTCCATGTCGAGTGACGTTTGGGGGCCCTACTCGGCCATACGAACAGATAGAGACTTGAAACTAATATCACTGAAAGACGGCATCCCCACGATGGAGTGAGTCGAGTTTCGTGCATGTAGACCAACAAGAAGTGACACAGCATTGAAGTTGGGGTCAAGAGGTCGTCACATTTGCATAGATTAACATATGGAAGCAGGAGATTTTCCCGCCTCCTCATTTCCATCTATGATCATTGGAAATATAGAAATGGAGCTGAATTAGCATGAAATGCTACATGAAGGGGGACATGTGGGCTATGGTTGCGTTCGTCTCTTTGAGGTCTCTCAGAAAATGTGCTTCAAACTCTTATAACTCATACTATGACTGACTTTGCTCCAGAACAGCGCCACCTAGGTGGCCTTCAGATATGTGGTAGAGCACCTTGAGAGCTTTCCAAACATGTCTGTTTCTCACCCCTGACTGCTTACGTTGAGGAGATACAGCACTGTAGCAAGCCAAAAAGTGGATCTTTTGCTGCCCCCTAGCTCCGCACAGGAAGGCAGCACGGCCGCAACTCGAGCGTCGGGCGACTCGGCTCGCTGAGACCTTTCCGTCGGTGCCTGGATTGTGGCCCCACGACCTAGTGTGGCCAAGTTTGCCTGATTCAGGCTGTCTGGCGTGGAGGCCATCAGGGTTTATGGCTTTTCATGGACTCTGAGAGTGTGGAGCCTAGTTGGATCTTTTGACCAAAACAATGTCCCACAGTGCTGATTCTCACATATGTGGTAGAGCTCTCCGAGAGCTTTCGGGAACACCCATCCCCGCGTCCGAGAACCTCTCGGTGGGGCGGTGGCGGCCATTTAGGGTTAGGCTTAGCTTTAGGGTCAAGAGGTCGTCCATGTCGAGTGACGTTTGGGGGCCCTACTCGGCCATACGAACAGATAGAGACTTGAAACTAATATCACTGAAAGACGGCATCCCCACGATGGAGTGAGTCGAGTTTCGTGCATGTAGACCAACAAGAAGTGACACAGCATTGAAGTTGGGGTCAAGAGGTCGTCACATTTGCATAGATTAACATATGGAAGCAGGAGATTTTCCCGCCTCCTCATTTCCATCTATGATCATTGGAAATATAGAAATGGAGCTGAATTAGCATGAAATGCTACATGAAGGGGGACATGTGGGGTATGGTTGCGTTCGTCTCTTTGAGGTCTCTCAGAAAATGTGCTTCAAACTCTTATAACTCATACTATGACTGACTTTGCTCCAGAACAGCGCCACCTAGGTGGCCTTCAGATATGTGGTAGAGCACCTTGAGAGCTTTCCAAACATGTCTGTTTCTCACCCCTGACTGCTTACGTTGAGGAGATACAGCACTGTAGCAAGCCAAAAAGTGGATTTTTTGCTGCCCCCTAGCTCCGCACAGGAAGGCAGCACGGCCGCAACTCGAGCGTCGGGCGACTCGGCTCGCTGAGACCTTTCCGTCGGTGTCTGGATTGTGGCCCCACGACCTAGTGTGGCCAAGTTTGCCTGATTCAGGCTGTCTGGGGTGGAGGCCATCAGGGTTTATGGCTTTTCATGGAATCTGAGAGTGTGGAGCCTAGTTGGATCTTTTGACCAAAACAATGTCCCACAGTGTTGATTCTCACATATATGGTAGAGCTCTCCGAGAGCTTTCGGGAACACCCATCCCCGCGTCCGAGAACCTCTCGGTGGGGCGGTGACAGCCATTTAGGGTTACGGTTAGGGTTAGCCAAAACAATGTCCCACAGTGCTGATTCTCACATATGTGGTAGAGCTCTCCGAGAGCTTTCGGGAACACCCATCCCCGCGTCCGAGAACCTCTCGGTGGGGCGGTGGCGGCCATTTAGGGTTAGGCTTAGCTTTAGGGTCAAGAGGTCGTCCATGTCGAGTGACGTTTGGGGGCCCTACTCGGCCATACGAACAGATAGAGACTTGAAACTAATATCACTGAAAGACGGCATCCCCACGATGGAGTGAGTCGAGTTTCGTGCATGTAGACCAACAAGAAGTGACACAGCATTGAAGTTGGGGTCAAGAGGTCGTCACATTTGCATAGATTAACATATGGAAGCAGGAGATTTTCCCGCCTCCTCATTTCCATCTATGATCATTGGAAATATAGAAATGGAGCTGAATTAGCATGAAATGCTACATGAAGGGGGACATGTGGGCTATGGTTGCGTTCGTCTCTTTGAGGTCTCTCAGAAAATGTGCTTCAAACTCTTATAACTCATACTATGACTGACTTTGCTCCAGAACAGCGCCACCTAGGTGGCCTTCAGATATGTGGTAGAGCACCTTGAGAGCTTTCCAAACATGTCTGTTTCTCACCCCTGACTGCTTACGTTGAGGAGATACAGCACTGTAGCAAGCCAAAAAGTGGATCTTTTGCTGCCCCCTAGCTCCGCACAGGAAGGCAGCACGGCCGCAACTCGAGCGTCGGGCGACTCGGCTCGCTGAGACCTTTCCGTCGGTGCCTGGATTGTGGCCCCACGACCTAGTGTGGCCAAGTTTGCCTGATTCAGGCTGTCTGGCGTGGAGGCCATCAGGGTTTATGGCTTTTCATGGACTCTGAGAGTGTGGAGCCTAGTTGGATCTTTTGACCAAAACAATGTCCCACAGTGCTGATTCTCACATATGTGGTAGAGCTCTCCGAGAGCTTTCGGGAACACCCATCCCCGCGTCCGAGAACCTCTCGGTGGGGCGGTGGCGGCCATTTAGGGTTACGGTTAGGGTTAGCCAAAACAATGTCCCACAGTGCTGATTCTCACATATGTGGTAGAGCTCTCCGAGAGCTTTCGGGAACACCCATCCCCGCGTCCGAGAACCTCTCGGTGGGGCGGTGGCGGCCATTTAGGGTTAGGCTTAGCTTTAGGGTCAAGAGGTCGTCCATGTCGAGTGACGTTTGGGGGCCCTACTCGGCCATACGAACAGATAGAGACTTGAAACTAATATCACTGAAAGACGGCATCCCCACGATGGAGTGAGTCGAGTTTCGTGCATGTAGACCAACAAGAAGTGACACAGCATTGAAGTTGGGGTCAAGAGGTCGTCACATTTGCATAGATTAACATATGGAAGCAGGAGATTTTCCCGCCTCCTCATTTCCATCTATGATCATTGGAAATATAGAAATGGAGCTGAATTAGCATGAAATGCTACATGAAGGGGGACATGTGGGCTATGGTTGCGTTCGTCTCTTTGAGGTCTCTCAGAAAATGTGCTTCAAACTCTTATAACTCATACTATGACTGACTTTGCTCCAGAACAGCGCCACCTAGGTGGCCTTCAGATATGTGGTAGAGCACCTTGAGAGCTTTCCAAACATGTCTGTTTCTCACCCCTGACTGCTTACGTTGAGGAGATACAGCACTGTAGCAAGCCAAAACGTGGATCTTTTGCTGCCCCCTAGGAAAGATGAAAATTTGCCCATCCCCCACTCATCCAGGACTGAAAATACTTTCTGAGCTCTCTGACCAGGATCTCCCTAGATGGCATTTATCACCATAGTCCAATCTGTCTGATCATGGGATATGAGATAGAACTTACAGTGAGTCAAGCTTTGTAAAATTTTGGTGCTTCTTGTTACTAAGTTTCACCCTATAAAAGGTCAAAGGTCACACCCAGATTTCCATCTGTTGGTGAACCCATGTTACAAAAGCTCATCTATTTACATAGTAATTTCTCTCATTTTTGCCCCAGTGAAATGTCATGTGGAAACAACCTGGAGGATTTCTGTCGAGGGGTCTATAGTCACCAAAGAGAGGGCTATATGCGACATAAGCTTGAAGATTTTCTGTGCATGTTTTTTCCAAAAAGTTATCCCATCTAAATCTCACACTGCTGTTGTTATAGATAGGTCAGAATGCTCCCAGACGCACTTTTCACCAGGTTTTGTCATGGATTCCCTTTGCCAGCCTGGTAACTACACTTGATTGGTTCTAATCATCTGCCACCTTGCTCACTGCTCTCCCTAATCACCTTCACCTGTCCCACTCTGCTCTGTCTCCCTTAGCCTCGTTAACTCTCCAGCTGCACTGCATTTGCCAGTAACCACGCTCTGCATTTAAAGCCCTGTGTTTCAGTCATTTCTTGTCAGATCGTCTGCAAGCTCACTCGTGTTACCAGTCTGCTCCTGGTTTCTCTGACTCCTGTACCCGGACCTGCCTGAACTCTGCCCTGTTCACCCATCCCGGAAACCCGACCTGCCTTTGTCTTCGACACCGATCTCTCTTCTGCCCCGGTAATTTCGACCTGCCTTCTGCTTGACTCTTGACTTGGATTTGCCCTGAACTGTGCCGCTGCCTTGTTTTCGCCTGCTGTTGTGTGTGTTTTCCCCAGGACCTCCCGGATTCTCCAGCTCCAGGATTTGCTTCCCACTTCCCTGGGGAGGCACACACAGAGCACCTTGGACCCCCCCGGAACCCGGAAACCCTGGTGATCCCTGTAACCCTGGAACCCTTGGAAGCCCAGAACTCTGAACACTTCTCCTTCCCACTCCCCTTCCCTAATTCAATAAATAACCTTCTGGGTTCGAACGCACTCGGTTCCTCCGTCTCATACTTGACAGGTTTCTAGTTGCTTCCGTTCCCATTTTACAATACCTCAAAATTTTAGATTTTTGGAAGGTTGCCGCCCTCTAGCTTCAATACATAAAAGTATAGGTAGTTGGGAAGTGTATGACTGTGATCGTCCCACTGAGGGCTTTCCAAAAATGTGTGTTTTTGTCCTACGACCAAGTTGATCATTTGCCCAGACCCTTCTCATCAGCCTAGACTCAACCAACTGCTGGTCTGGAGCTCCCCCATTGGCCTGAACCCAAACCAATGGTCAGCTTTATTATCCCTGAGGGGCACATTGTGGGACAGCGAGCATCGCTCCCTTATAAATTGGACAAAAAGGTTGTATAAAGTGGAGACTACCACCTTGTGAAAGACTTTTACAATACCCTGAAGTATACAAAACCATATTTCAATCACATAGACTGAAATATATAAGAAGGTGGAATGGAGGCTATTTTCTATACAAGTAATATAATATGTTGGGTTAGGAAGAATGACAAAATGTGGAATATTATAGTGGAATTTCAAAAAATTATACTATACTGCCATCTAATGGTCACTGTATGTAAATGGAAGTTTTATTAAAAAAGTTGGAATATTTAGTTGGAATGTGGAATTGCGCAATACCAGATTCAATAGTAGTACATACAAATCTGGAAGCCTATTATGGAAGCATGGAAGCGCCATTCATTTTCAATGGAGATCTCCTAACCCTAACCCTAACCCTAACCCTAACCCTAACCCTAACCCTAACCCTAACCCTAACATCCATCCTAAACCTAGACCTAAACCTAACCCTAACCCTAACCCTAAACCTACACCTAAACCTAACCCTAACCCTGAACCTAACCCTAAACCTAACATCCATCCTAAACATAGACCTAAACCTAACCCTAATCCTAACCAGAACCCTAATCCTAAACCTAACATCTATCCTAATTCTAGACCTGAACCTAACCCTAAACCTAACCCTAAACCTAACCTGAATCCTAAAACTTAACCTTAAATCTTAACCCGAATCCTAAGTGTTTTTATGTTTAAAAATATAATTTCATAAAAGATTGAAGTTATATAAATAAGTTCATGGGGTTAAAAGCAATAATTTATGATTAAAAAATATAATTTTGGTTTTAATATATACATTACATTGATGGTATTTCATTTTTTTGGGTTTCAAGGGGTTAATTTGGAGGTGGCGCAAAATAAAATGTCACGCGAAAAAGGTGACATTAAAAATTTGCGCACCAAAAAACAGAGGGTATAAAAGGAGGTGAGCAGAGAAAGGAGCTCACTTTGCATTCAAACAGCGACCAGTCAACATCTCTCCAGCCTTTTCTATAGAGCTTTTTAGTGTGCCATTGCCTGAAGAAGACCCGTAACGGGTCGAAACGTTGCGATTTTTGGCACGCTATTTTTATTTTTTCGCTAGTTTTATTTTTTCGCTAGCTTTATTTTTTCGCTAGCTTTTTTTTAGCTCGTTAGCTTAAAAATTCTAAAAAGAATTTCATTTTGATTTAAAAACACTTTTATTTCATTAAAAATAATTTCATTTTCCGATTATCCTCTCTTTTGAGAGCGCCCTTAGTTGTTTGTTTTTAATTTGATTTTTATTAAAAAACAATTAAAAATAAAAAAACAAAAAAAACAATACTTACCTTTGTTTACCTGAAAAAAAGAAAGACCTACTTACCTGAAAAAGAACCTACTTACCTGAAAAAAAAGACAATACTTACCGGGTACTTACCTGGAAAAAAGGACTCAGCATGGCTGAGGAGGGTTGGACGCTGGTGCGCCGAGGACGCCGGCGCCAGCGTCAACCCACAGATGATCGGTGGTACAGGGCAGACCAACGGTGGGTGGACCGTGCACCTCCCTTCTCCGGCTGGAGGAGGGATCACTTTCCACAACCTAACCGGCCAGCGCCCCCGCCTAGGGCTGCACGGTACACCGGTCCACAGTCCCGCTCGTATGCGGATGTGTTCCGCCGGGCCTACCCACGACCAGCCGGGAGAAGGGTTCCCCCACGGCGTGGGGATTCCAGGAACCGGCAGGAACCAACTGATCCCCAGTTTGGGAAACTGGTGAGGACACTATATGCAGTGGTACGGATGGTGCACCATCTGCAGAATGTGTCTACTAAGACAGGGGCTCCGGATCCCCGAACGATTTCAAGGATGATTGACGTTCTCACGAACATGATCAAGCCTGCGGCTCCTACGCAGCGGACACGGGATATGATCAGGGGTAATGCCATAAACTGGGGTCATACCACCCGATTGGCCCTGCAGCAGCACTACGAGGCAGGCATTGAGAACCTGATGGAGGAGCTTACTGAGCTCCTCACTCCGGAATGGAAGGCCGCGTTTGAGGTGGCCATCCGCTGGGCTAAGCGGAACCTCCCCAATATAACGAAGGTCGAGATTGACCATGCAGAGGCCATGATCACCGCTAAGATGGCTGACCGGGATCCTGTCCAGAGACAGAATCCGCAACGGGTCGAGGTCCCGACCCAGACACAGGCTCCCCAGAAGCCTCCGGAGCCCAACAAGTCAGTGGCCACCATGACAGACCAACCGGTACAGGTTCCGGATGGTCAGCAGGGGATCTCATGGGTTGAAACCCCCAGGGATCACAGGGTGACAAAGAGGGTGGCCACTAGACCCAGAAGGGTCCTTCTTGAGGACTTTCTTCCTCAGGATCAACTACCCAGACGGGTCCTTCCTGGGGACCTTTCACCTCAGGAGCAGGAGGTGGAGGTTTTTGTGGACGCGGAGGAGTTAGGGACGGAGGAGATCCCCGTCCATGCCTCCACACAGGCCAATTTGGAGGCTCTCTTTGAGGAAGACCCGTCGAGGGAGTACGAATCCGGGGAGGAGGCTGATGCCCAGACTCCCCAGACTGTGGGACAAATTTCCCCAGTCCCCTACGAGGACGCCCAAGAGGAGGATGTCTTCGAAGAGTCCTTTGACCGCTTCACCGCTCCAGAGCCGCAGAGGTATAGGGTGTACAGGCACCCTAATACACAAAGGAAGCTGACGGATTGGGACCTGGTGGTCCACAGGAAGTGGCTTATTATAGGGGACTCCAACCTGTGCAGCCTGCCGGACTACTTTAGTATAGACCTCCAGGTTGAGAGTTATCCGGGGGCCCATTTCCGGCATGCCCAGGCTCTTATGCAGAAGACGAGACCGAGAAGCGATTTGGTGGTCGAAAAGATCATCCTGTCGTTTGGGATTAACAGTAGGGGAAATAAGTGCAAGGAGACCACAGTGAAAAACCTGCAAGGGGCACTGAGGTCCACTAAGAACCAGTTCCCGTATGCAGTGGTCTATATTCCCCTGGTGAATTTCTCTCAGGCCCTCCCAGCAGAAGAAAGGGAGAACCTTCAAGTGCTCAATGAACACATTGAGAGAAACATGTCCCACATCCCGCTTCTCCCGGAGGATCTCTTTGAGGTGGAAGCGGACGACTTGCACTGGACGGCTGACACAGGGAGTGCCATGCTGTCCCATTGGATGAGGGCTTTAAACTCCCGTTCCCCCTGAGCCCTCAGCGTGAGGGGGTGGAGGCATTTCAGTCCCTGTATACTCAGGACGTTGTGGTCCTGGCCAAACAATTTAGACTGACAGGACCACAACGGAGCCTTCTAGAGAAGGGATTGTCTTTTGTACCATCCGTGGGTGTAAGCAGGGACCAGAAAATAGAATTAGAATTTAATATACATAATTATCACAGACGAATTAAATTGGCCACATATTTTAAACACAATCAGGAAAAAGATAAAAATATCTTACCTTTTATTGGATCTTCAAATTGGACACCATCTTTGCACGAGCTGCCACCTGAAATCACAACATTATTGGATCAAGATTGGAACAGTTTTAACAAACATTATAAATTAGTTACAGAACAAATGAATATTTCATTGGAGGAAGTCAGAGCGTTACAGGAATTAAAAACTAAAAAACATATTGTTATCAAGCCTGCTGACAAGGGATCAGCAGTTGTCATTCTTAGCAGAGACCAATACAAATTTGAAGTTGAACGGCAGTTAAGTGACACAATTTATTACAAAAAACTAGACAAACCTATTTTTATGGACACTATTCCGATGGTAATCAAGATTGTGGATTCATTAAAAAAGAAAAAATTCATTAATGCAAAACAAAGACAGTATTTAATTGGGAATTCTCAGCCGAGGGAACGTAGATTTTACATCTTACCTAAATTACATAAGGATCCAGAAAAATGGACAATCCCATATGAGATCCCCCCAGGGAGACCGATTGTGTCCGATTGTGGGAGCGAAACATATTTTACGGCTGAATTTTTAGATTATTATTTGAATCCGCTGTCCATAAGACACCCTGCTTACATCAAGGACACTTATCATTTTTTGGAGATAGTACACAAATTGAGGATCCCGTCCAATTCGTATTTTTTTTCGTTTGATGTGGATAATTTGTACACAAATATTCCCATCCAAGCTGGCATTGATTGTATCAGAAGGATGTTTGAGAAATACCCAGACCCTAAAAGACCTGATGAGGAACTTTTGTTGTTATTAGACATTAATTTGAACAGAAATGATTTTATGTTTGAGGATAAATATTATTTGCAGGTCAAGGGAACAGCCATGGGGAAGAAATTTGCCCCGGCGTACGCCAATATTTACATGGCTAATTGGGAAAAGGAAGCACTTTCAAAATGTATTCAAAAGCCAGCAGCTTATTTTCGTTATTTAGATGATATTTGGGGAATTTGGACGGGGTCAATGGAGGAATTTAATCAGTTTGTGGAAGTTTTGAATTCCCATGATCCTTCCATTAAACTTAAAAAAGAAATTAATGAACAGTCCATAGATTTCCTGGACACAACAGTTTTCAAAGGGCCAGATTTTTACACAAGTTCTAAATTAGACATCAAAGTTCATTTTAAAATAACAGACACACATGCATTGCTTCACAAAAACAGTTTTCACCCGCGCCATACGTTTAGAGGTATCGTAAAATCGCAACTCCTGCGCTTTAGACGTATTTGTACGAGAAGGGAAGATTTTTGTGAGGCTATTGCAGTATTATTTAAGGCCCTTAGGAAGAGGGGCTACACGAGGCCCTTCCTCAAAAATTGTCTAAAATCCTTTAGGGAGACAAAAACGAGGGATCGTGGGAATTTGATTCCTCTTATCACCAAGCACTGTTCAATCAGTGGAGTTTTGAATAGGAATCTCAAGTCAAATTTTGAGACTGTGTTAACACAGAACGGGATTATACCAAACTCAGGGGTGGTATCAGCATATACGAGAAACAAGAATTTGATGGACGTCCTAGTCCATGCTAAGCTACCACCCCTGGGTTTGAAAAAACCACAAAAATTGGAGGCTCAGTTCTCAAGACTGAGATTTATTAGGAACCACCGGGATAAAACCGTGGTGAAGATCCCACAGGGTTTCAGTACCAAATCCCGTAACTGTGTTTATGCTATTTATTGTTTAAAATGTAACATTACGTATGTCGGTGAAACCAAAAACGATCTGTCAACCCGGATGATGCAACATAGATACAACATCAGGAACCGGAAGGAAGTTGACACGCCTTTAGTTAATCATTTTCTGGAGCACGGTTTGGCTTCAGTGAGAATGGCTGGATTACAGAGAGACATTAACTGGTCAGATTGGGAGAGAAAAAAGAGGGAACGGTACTGGATTTTTTTATTGGGGACGAGGGAACCATTTGGTTTGAATTCGAAATCTAGTTGAATATGTTTATTGCAATCCCTACCCCCAACCCTTAATCCTGACTTAAAAACCTAACCCTAAACCTAACCCTAACCCTAACCCTAAACCTAAACCTAACCCTAACCCTGAACCTAACCCTAAACCTAACATCCATCCTAAACCTAGACCTAAACCTAACCCTAACCCTAACCCTAAACCTACACCTAAACCTAACCCTAACCCTGAACCTAACCCTAAACCTAACATCCATCCTAAACATAGACCTAAACCTAACCCTAATCCTAACCAGAACCCTAATCCTAAACCTAACATCTATCCTAATTCTAGACCTGAACCTAACCCTAAACCTAACCCTAAACCTAACCTGAATCCTAAAACTTAACCTTAAATCTTAACCCGAATCCTAAGTGTTTTTATGTTTAAAAATATAATTTCATAAAAGATTGAAGTTATATAAATAAGTTCATGGGGTTAAAAGCAATAATTTATGATTAAAAAATATAATTTTGGTTTTAATATATACATTACATTGATGGTATTTCATTTTTTTGGGTTTCAAGGGGTTAATTTGGAGGTGGCGCAAAATAAAATGTCACGCGAAAAAGGTGACATTAAAAATTTGCGCACCAAAAAACAGAGGGTATAAAAGGAGGTGAGCAGAGAAAGGAGCTCACTTTGCATTCAAACAGCGACCAGTCAACATCTCTCCAGCCTTTTCTATAGAGCTTTTTAGTGTGCCATTGCCTGAAGAAGACCCGTAACGGGTCGAAACGTTGCGATTTTTGGCACGCTATTTTTATTTTTTCGCTAGTTTTATTTTTTCGCTAGCTTTATTTTTTCGCTAGCTTTTTTTTAGCTCGTTAGCTTAAAAATTCTAAAAAGAATTTCATTTTGATTTAAAAACACTTTTATTTCATTAAAAATAATTTCATTTTCCGATTATCCTCTCTTTTGAGAGCGCCCTTAGTTGTTTGTTTTTAATTTGATTTTTATTAAAAAACAATTAAAAATAAAAAAACAAAAAAAACAATACTTACCTTTGTTTACCTGAAAAAAAGAAAGACCTACTTACCTGAAAAAGAACCTACTTACCTGAAAAAAAAGACAATACTTACCGGGTACTTACCTGGAAAAAAGGACTCAGCATGGCTGAGGAGGGTTGGACGCTGGTGCGCCGAGGACGCCGGCGCCAGCGTCAACCCACAGATGATCGGTGGTACAGGGCAGACCAACGGTGGGTGGACCGTGCACCTCCCTTCTCCGGCTGGAGGAGGGATCACTTTCCACAACCTAACCCTAACCCTAACCCTAACCCTAAACCTAAACCTAAACCTAAACCTAAACCTAAGCTAACCCAAGCTAACCTAGCCCCGTACTCTAACCCTAAACCTAACATCAGTGGGAATATACCCCTAAACCTAACCCTAATTGGAAACCCTAACCCTAACCCCTAAACTTAACCCTAATTTGGAGCTAACCGTAACCCTAACCTAACCCTAACCCTAACCCTAGACGCTAACCCTAACCCTAACCCTAATGTATACTAACCTAAACAAAGGACTACTGAACCTAAATAAAGGACAAACAAACAAAGGGGGCACAAATAAACAAAAATATAGCTGAAGACAAATACCAGCAAACAAATACCAGCTACGGCACTTACCGGCTGAGGTACGCAGATTCCAGCTGAAGGGACATACCAGCTGAGGTACGACATACATAGGGACCTAGGGGGACAGGAAAGAAGACTTGGACAGGGTAGGAATGGAAAAAGGGAATTATGGGTAATAAATAAATAAATAAATAAGTTAGGGCAAACAAATAAATAAGGACAAATAAGTCATGGACACGGGGGATACTTAAAAACAATTTTATTCATATATTTACAGGGTTAAAAACGGGTTAAATACAATTCATTGGCATCTAAGGGGTTAAAACACAATTTGACGGTTAATATAAAACACGAGACGAAACACAAGTTACAACATAAATTGGACGCTGAAGGGAGAGTATAAAAGGGGAAGACGAACAGAGAATCAGTTGGGAGTTTGACATTGAAGGGGCAACACCTATTGGGGACTGTGTGTGCCTAGCCTGATGAAGACCAAGTAAAGTCGAAACGTAGCTACAGGGCACGCACAGATAAACAAAAACAAATAAACAAACAATGAAAGGCAAGCCTAAATAAGGGAGGGAAATAAACAAAAAATATAAAAATACAAAAAAATAGAAAAACATAAAAACAACAAAAACTTTATTACTTATATAGCCAAGGCGAACCCAACTGAAAAGGACAAATAAGTCAAACTAAATAATAATTAAGGACAATAAGTCTAAATAAATAAAAATAAAAACAAAGTAACCCTATTCTGGAAGATGGGGATGGGGGGCTGACCATCACAGGATGGAGAGTGCACCTCCGGGACCCACATTTGTGGATCCTGGCTCTACCCCTTAACCTAATCCGCCAGTGCCTCCTGTGGTACATGGTCAGTCCTCCTCCCCATACCTAAACCTAAGCTAACCCAAGCTAACCTAGCCCCGTACTCTAACCCTAAACCTAACATCAGTGGGAATATACCCCTAAACCTAACCCTAATTGGAAACCCTAACCCTAACCCCTAAACTTAACCCTAATTTGGAGCTAACCGTAACCCTAACCTAACCCTAACCCTAACCCTAGACGCTAACCCTAACCCTAACCCTAATGTATACTAACCTAAACAAAGGACTACTGAACCTAAATAAAGGACAAACAAACAAAGGGGGCACAAATAAACAAAAATATAGCTGAAGACAAATACCAGCAAACAAATACCAGCTACGGCACTTACCGGCTGAGGTACGCAGATTCCAGCTGAAGGGACATACCAGCTGAGGTACGACATACATAGGGACCTAGGGGGACAGGAAAGAAGACTTGGACAGGGTAGGAATGGAAAAAGGGAATTATGGGTAATAAATAAATAAATAAATAAGTTAGGGCAAACAAATAAATAAGGACAAATAAGTCATGGACACGGGGGATACTTAAAAACAATTTTATTCATATATTTACAGGGTTAAAAACGGGTTAAATACAATTCATTGGCATCTAAGGGGTTAAAACACAATTTGACGGTTAATATAAAACACGAGACGAAACACAAGTTACAACATAAATTGGACGCTGAAGGGAGAGTATAAAAGGGGAAGACGAACAGAGAATCAGTTGGGAGTTTGACATTGAAGGGGCAACACCTATTGGGGACTGTGTGTGCCTAGCCTGATGAAGACCAAGTAAAGTCGAAACGTAGCTACAGGGCACGCACAGATAAACAAAAACAAATAAACAAACAATGAAAGGCAAGCCTAAATAAGGGAGGGAAATAAACAAAAAATATAAAAATACAAAAAAATAGAAAAACATAAAAACAACAAAAACTTTATTACTTATATAGCCAAGGCGAACCCAACTGAAAAGGACAAATAAGTCAAACTAAATAATAATTAAGGACAATAAGTCTAAATAAATAAAAATAAAAACAAAGTAACCCTATTCTGGAAGATGGGGATGGGGGGCTGACCATCACAGGATGGAGAGTGCACCTCCGGGACCCACATTTGTGGATCCTGGCTCTACCCCTTAACCTAATCCGCCAGTGCCTCCTGTGGTACATGGTCAGTCCTCCTCCCCATACCTAAACCTAAGCTAACCCAAGCTAACCTAGCCCCGTACTCTAACCCTAAACCTAACATCAGTGGGAATATACCCCTAAACCTAACCCTAATTGGAAACCCTAACCCTAACCCCTAAACTTAACCCTAATTTGGAGCTAACCGTAACCCTAACCTAACCCTAACCCTAACCCTAGACGCTAACCCTAACCCTAACCCTAATGTATACTAACCTAAACAAAGGACTACTGAACCTAAATAAAGGACAAACAAACAAAGGGGGCACAAATAAACAAAAATATAGCTGAAGACAAATACCAGCAAACAAATACCAGCTACGGCACTTACCGGCTGAGGTACGCAGATTCCAGCTGAAGGGACATACCAGCTGAGGTACGACATACATAGGGACCTAGGGGGACAGGAAAGAAGACTTGGACAGGGTAGGAATGGAAAAAGGGAATTATGGGTAATAAATAAATAAATAAATAAGTTAGGGCAAACAAATAAATAAGGACAAATAAGTCATGGACACGGGGGATACTTAAAAACAATTTTATTCATATATTTACAGGGTTAAAAACGGGTTAAATACAATTCATTGGCATCTAAGGGGTTAAAACACAATTTGACGGTTAATATAAAACACGAGACGAAACACAAGTTACAACATAAATTGGACGCTGAAGGGAGAGTATAAAAGGGGAAGACGAACAGAGAATCAGTTGGGAGTTTGACATTGAAGGGGCAACACCTATTGGGGACTGTGTGTGCCTAGCCTGATGAAGACCAAGTAAAGTCGAAACGTAGCTACAGGGCACGCACAGATAAACAAAAACAAATAAACAAACAATGAAAGGCAAGCCTAAATAAGGGAGGGAAATAAACAAAAAATATAAAAATACAAAAAAATAGAAAAACATAAAAACAACAAAAACTTTATTACTTATATAGCCAAGGCGAACCCAACTGAAAAGGACAAATAAGTCAAACTAAATAATAATTAAGGACAATAAGTCTAAATAAATAAAAATAAAAACAAAGTAACCCTATTCTGGAAGATGGGGATGGGGGGCTGACCATCACAGGATGGAGAGTGCACCTCCGGGACCCACATTTGTGGATCCTGGCTCTACCCCTTAACCTAATCCGCCAGTGCCTCCTGTGGTACATGGTCAGTCCTCCTCCCCATACCTAAACCTAAGCTAACCCAAGCTAACCTAGCCCCGTACTCTAACCCTAAACCTAACATCAGTGGGAATATACCCCTAAACCTAACCCTAATTGGAAACCCTAACCCTAACCCCTAAACTTAACCCTAATTTGGAGCTAACCGTAACCCTAACCTAACCCTAACCCTAACCCTAGACGCTAACCCTAACCCTAACCCTAATGTATACTAACCTAAACAAAGGACTACTGAACCTAAATAAAGGACAAACAAACAAAGGGGGCACAAATAAACAAAAATATAGCTGAAGACAAATACCAGCAAACAAATACCAGCTACGGCACTTACCGGCTGAGGTACGCAGATTCCAGCTGAAGGGACATACCAGCTGAGGTACGACATACATAGGGACCTAGGGGGACAGGAAAGAAGACTTGGACAGGGTAGGAATGGAAAAAGGGAATTATGGGTAATAAATAAATAAATAAATAAGTTAGGGCAAACAAATAAATAAGGACAAATAAGTCATGGACACGGGGGATACTTAAAAACAATTTTATTCATATATTTACAGGGTTAAAAACGGGTTAAATACAATTCATTGGCATCTAAGGGGTTAAAACACAATTTGACGGTTAATATAAAACACGAGACGAAACACAAGTTACAACATAAATTGGACGCTGAAGGGAGAGTATAAAAGGGGAAGACGAACAGAGAATCAGTTGGGAGTTTGACATTGAAGGGGCAACACCTATTGGGGACTGTGTGTGCCTAGCCTGATGAAGACCAAGTAAAGTCGAAACGTAGCTACAGGGCACGCACAGATAAACAAAAACAAATAAACAAACAATGAAAGGCAAGCCTAAATAAGGGAGGGAAATAAACAAAAAATATAAAAATACAAAAAAATAGAAAAACATAAAAACAACAAAAACTTTATTACTTATATAGCCAAGGCGAACCCAACTGAAAAGGACAAATAAGTCAAACTAAATAATAATTAAGGACAATAAGTCTAAATAAATAAAAATAAAAACAAAGTAACCCTATTCTGGAAGATGGGGATGGGGGGCTGACCATCACAGGATGGAGAGTGCACCTCCGGGACCCACATTTGTGGATCCTGGCTCTACCCCTTAACCTAATCCGCCAGTGCCTCCTGTGGTACATGGTCAGTCCTCCTCCCCATACCTAAACCTAAGCTAACCCAAGCTAACCTAGCCCCGTACTCTAACCCTAAACCTAACATCAGTGGGAATATACCCCTAAACCTAACCCTAATTGGAAACCCTAACCCTAACCCCTAAACTTAACCCTAATTTGGAGCTAACCGTAACCCTAACCTAACCCTAACCCTAACCCTAGACGCTAACCCTAACCCTAACCCTAATGTATACTAACCTAAACAAAGGACTACTGAACCTAAATAAAGGACAAACAAACAAAGGGGGCACAAATAAACAAAAATATAGCTGAAGACAAATACCAGCAAACAAATACCAGCTACGGCACTTACCGGCTGAGGTACGCAGATTCCAGCTGAAGGGACATACCAGCTGAGGTACGACATACATAGGGACCTAGGGGGACAGGAAAGAAGACTTGGACAGGGTAGGAATGGAAAAAGGGAATTATGGGTAATAAATAAATAAATAAATAAGTTAGGGCAAACAAATAAATAAGGACAAATAAGTCATGGACACGGGGGATACTTAAAAACAATTTTATTCATATATTTACAGGGTTAAAAACGGGTTAAATACAATTCATTGGCATCTAAGGGGTTAAAACACAATTTGACGGTTAATATAAAACACGAGACGAAACACAAGTTACAACATAAATTGGACGCTGAAGGGAGAGTATAAAAGGGGAAGACGAACAGAGAATCAGTTGGGAGTTTGACATTGAAGGGGCAACACCTATTGGGGACTGTGTGTGCCTAGCCTGATGAAGACCAAGTAAAGTCGAAACGTAGCTACAGGGCACGCACAGATAAACAAAAACAAATAAACAAACAATGAAAGGCAAGCCTAAATAAGGGAGGGAAATAAACAAAAAATATAAAAATACAAAAAAATAGAAAAACATAAAAACAACAAAAACTTTATTACTTATATAGCCAAGGCGAACCCAACTGAAAAGGACAAATAAGTCAAACTAAATAATAATTAAGGACAATAAGTCTAAATAAATAAAAATAAAAACAAAGTAACCCTATTCTGGAAGATGGGGATGGGGGGCTGACCATCACAGGATGGAGAGTGCACCTCCGGGACCCACATTTGTGGATCCTGGCTCTACCCCTTAACCTAATCCGCCAGTGCCTCCTGTGGTACATGGTCAGTCCTCCTCCCCATACCTAAACCTAAGCTAACCCAAGCTAACCTAGCCCCGTACTCTAACCCTAAACCTAACATCAGTGGGAATATACCCCTAAACCTAACCCTAATTGGAAACCCTAACCCTAACCCCTAAACTTAACCCTAATTTGGAGCTAACCGTAACCCTAACCTAACCCTAACCCTAACCCTAGACGCTAACCCTAACCCTAACCCTAATGTATACTAACCTAAACAAAGGACTACTGAACCTAAATAAAGGACAAACAAACAAAGGGGGCACAAATAAACAAAAATATAGCTGAAGACAAATACCAGCAAACAAATACCAGCTACGGCACTTACCGGCTGAGGTACGCAGATTCCAGCTGAAGGGACATACCAGCTGAGGTACGACATACATAGGGACCTAGGGGGACAGGAAAGAAGACTTGGACAGGGTAGGAATGGAAAAAGGGAATTATGGGTAATAAATAAATAAATAAATAAGTTAGGGCAAACAAATAAATAAGGACAAATAAGTCATGGACACGGGGGATACTTAAAAACAATTTTATTCATATATTTACAGGGTTAAAAACGGGTTAAATACAATTCATTGGCATCTAAGGGGTTAAAACACAATTTGACGGTTAATATAAAACACGAGACGAAACACAAGTTACAACATAAATTGGACGCTGAAGGGAGAGTATAAAAGGGGAAGACGAACAGAGAATCAGTTGGGAGTTTGACATTGAAGGGGCAACACCTATTGGGGACTGTGTGTGCCTAGCCTGATGAAGACCAAGTAAAGTCGAAACGTAGCTACAGGGCACGCACAGATAAACAAAAACAAATAAACAAACAATGAAAGGCAAGCCTAAATAAGGGAGGGAAATAAACAAAAAATATAAAAATACAAAAAAATAGAAAAACATAAAAACAACAAAAACTTTATTACTTATATAGCCAAGGCGAACCCAACTGAAAAGGACAAATAAGTCAAACTAAATAATAATTAAGGACAATAAGTCTAAATAAATAAAAATAAAAACAAAGTAACCCTATTCTGGAAGATGGGGATGGGGGGCTGACCATCACAGGATGGAGAGTGCACCTCCGGGACCCACATTTGTGGATCCTGGCTCTACCCCTTAACCTAATCCGCCAGTGCCTCCTGTGGTACATGGTCAGTCCTCCTCCCCATACCTAAACCTAAGCTAACCCAAGCTAACCTAGCCCCGTACTCTAACCCTAAACCTAACATCAGTGGGAATATACCCCTAAACCTAACCCTAATTGGAAACCCTAACCCTAACCCCTAAACTTAACCCTAATTTGGAGCTAACCGTAACCCTAACCTAACCCTAACCCTAACCCTAGACGCTAACCCTAACCCTAACCCTAATGTATACTAACCTAAACAAAGGACTACTGAACCTAAATAAAGGACAAACAAACAAAGGGGGCACAAATAAACAAAAATATAGCTGAAGACAAATACCAGCAAACAAATACCAGCTACGGCACTTACCGGCTGAGGTACGCAGATTCCAGCTGAAGGGACATACCAGCTGAGGTACGACATACATAGGGACCTAGGGGGACAGGAAAGAAGACTTGGACAGGGTAGGAATGGAAAAAGGGAATTATGGGTAATAAATAAATAAATAAATAAGTTAGGGCAAACAAATAAATAAGGACAAATAAGTCATGGACACGGGGGATACTTAAAAACAATTTTATTCATATATTTACAGGGTTAAAAACGGGTTAAATACAATTCATTGGCATCTAAGGGGTTAAAACACAATTTGACGGTTAATATAAAACACGAGACGAAACACAAGTTACAACATAAATTGGACGCTGAAGGGAGAGTATAAAAGGGGAAGACGAACAGAGAATCAGTTGGGAGTTTGACATTGAAGGGGCAACACCTATTGGGGACTGTGTGTGCCTAGCCTGATGAAGACCAAGTAAAGTCGAAACGTAGCTACAGGGCACGCACAGATAAACAAAAACAAATAAACAAACAATGAAAGGCAAGCCTAAATAAGGGAGGGAAATAAACAAAAAATATAAAAATACAAAAAAATAGAAAAACATAAAAACAACAAAAACTTTATTACTTATATAGCCAAGGCGAACCCAACTGAAAAGGACAAATAAGTCAAACTAAATAATAATTAAGGACAATAAGTCTAAATAAATAAAAATAAAAACAAAGTAACCCTATTCTGGAAGATGGGGATGGGGGGCTGACCATCACAGGATGGAGAGTGCACCTCCGGGACCCACATTTGTGGATCCTGGCTCTACCCCTTAACCTAATCCGCCAGTGCCTCCTGTGGTACATGGTCAGTCCTCCTCCCCATACCTAAACCTAAGCTAACCCAAGCTAACCTAGCCCCGTACTCTAACCCTAAACCTAACATCAGTGGGAATATACCCCTAAACCTAACCCTAATTGGAAACCCTAACCCTAACCCCTAAACTTAACCCTAATTTGGAGCTAACCGTAACCCTAACCTAACCCTAACCCTAACCCTAGACGCTAACCCTAACCCTAACCCTAATGTATACTAACCTAAACAAAGGACTACTGAACCTAAATAAAGGACAAACAAACAAAGGGGGCACAAATAAACAAAAATATAGCTGAAGACAAATACCAGCAAACAAATACCAGCTACGGCACTTACCGGCTGAGGTACGCAGATTCCAGCTGAAGGGACATACCAGCTGAGGTACGACATACATAGGGACCTAGGGGGACAGGAAAGAAGACTTGGACAGGGTAGGAATGGAAAAAGGGAATTATGGGTAATAAATAAATAAATAAATAAGTTAGGGCAAACAAATAAATAAGGACAAATAAGTCATGGACACGGGGGATACTTAAAAACAATTTTATTCATATATTTACAGGGTTAAAAACGGGTTAAATACAATTCATTGGCATCTAAGGGGTTAAAACACAATTTGACGGTTAATATAAAACACGAGACGAAACACAAGTTACAACATAAATTGGACGCTGAAGGGAGAGTATAAAAGGGGAAGACGAACAGAGAATCAGTTGGGAGTTTGACATTGAAGGGGCAACACCTATTGGGGACTGTGTGTGCCTAGCCTGATGAAGACCAAGTAAAGTCGAAACGTAGCTACAGGGCACGCACAGATAAACAAAAACAAATAAACAAACAATGAAAGGCAAGCCTAAATAAGGGAGGGAAATAAACAAAAAATATAAAAATACAAAAAAATAGAAAAACATAAAAACAACAAAAACTTTATTACTTATATAGCCAAGGCGAACCCAACTGAAAAGGACAAATAAGTCAAACTAAATAATAATTAAGGACAATAAGTCTAAATAAATAAAAATAAAAACAAAGTAACCCTATTCTGGAAGATGGGGATGGGGGGCTGACCATCACAGGATGGAGAGTGCACCTCCGGGACCCACATTTGTGGATCCTGGCTCTACCCCTTAACCTAATCCGCCAGTGCCTCCTGTGGTACATGGTCAGTCCTCCTCCCCATACCTAAACCTAAGCTAACCCAAGCTAACCTAGCCCCGTACTCTAACCCTAAACCTAACATCAGTGGGAATATACCCCTAAACCTAACCCTAATTGGAAACCCTAACCCTAACCCCTAAACTTAACCCTAATTTGGAGCTAACCGTAACCCTAACCTAACCCTAACCCTAACCCTAGACGCTAACCCTAACCCTAACCCTAATGTATACTAACCTAAACAAAGGACTACTGAACCTAAATAAAGGACAAACAAACAAAGGGGGCACAAATAAACAAAAATATAGCTGAAGACAAATACCAGCAAACAAATACCAGCTACGGCACTTACCGGCTGAGGTACGCAGATTCCAGCTGAAGGGACATACCAGCTGAGGTACGACATACATAGGGACCTAGGGGGACAGGAAAGAAGACTTGGACAGGGTAGGAATGGAAAAAGGGAATTATGGGTAATAAATAAATAAATAAATAAGTTAGGGCAAACAAATAAATAAGGACAAATAAGTCATGGACACGGGGGATACTTAAAAACAATTTTATTCATATATTTACAGGGTTAAAAACGGGTTAAATACAATTCATTGGCATCTAAGGGGTTAAAACACAATTTGACGGTTAATATAAAACACGAGACGAAACACAAGTTACAACATAAATTGGACGCTGAAGGGAGAGTATAAAAGGGGAAGACGAACAGAGAATCAGTTGGGAGTTTGACATTGAAGGGGCAACACCTATTGGGGACTGTGTGTGCCTAGCCTGATGAAGACCAAGTAAAGTCGAAACGTAGCTACAGGGCACGCACAGATAAACAAAAACAAATAAACAAACAATGAAAGGCAAGCCTAAATAAGGGAGGGAAATAAACAAAAAATATAAAAATACAAAAAAATAGAAAAACATAAAAACAACAAAAACTTTATTACTTATATAGCCAAGGCGAACCCAACTGAAAAGGACAAATAAGTCAAACTAAATAATAATTAAGGACAATAAGTCTAAATAAATAAAAATAAAAACAAAGTAACCCTATTCTGGAAGATGGGGATGGGGGGCTGACCATCACAGGATGGAGAGTGCACCTCCGGGACCCACATTTGTGGATCCTGGCTCTACCCCTTAACCTAATCCGCCAGTGCCTCCTGTGGTACATGGTCAGTCCTCCTCCCCATACCTAAACCTAAGCTAACCCAAGCTAACCTAGCCCCGTACTCTAACCCTAAACCTAACATCAGTGGGAATATACCCCTAAACCTAACCCTAATTGGAAACCCTAACCCTAACCCCTAAACTTAACCCTAATTTGGAGCTAACCGTAACCCTAACCTAACCCTAACCCTAACCCTAGACGCTAACCCTAACCCTAACCCTAATGTATACTAACCTAAACAAAGGACTACTGAACCTAAATAAAGGACAAACAAACAAAGGGGGCACAAATAAACAAAAATATAGCTGAAGACAAATACCAGCAAACAAATACCAGCTACGGCACTTACCGGCTGAGGTACGCAGATTCCAGCTGAAGGGACATACCAGCTGAGGTACGACATACATAGGGACCTAGGGGGACAGGAAAGAAGACTTGGACAGGGTAGGAATGGAAAAAGGGAATTATGGGTAATAAATAAATAAATAAATAAGTTAGGGCAAACAAATAAATAAGGACAAATAAGTCATGGACACGGGGGATACTTAAAAACAATTTTATTCATATATTTACAGGGTTAAAAACGGGTTAAATACAATTCATTGGCATCTAAGGGGTTAAAACACAATTTGACGGTTAATATAAAACACGAGACGAAACACAAGTTACAACATAAATTGGACGCTGAAGGGAGAGTATAAAAGGGGAAGACGAACAGAGAATCAGTTGGGAGTTTGACATTGAAGGGGCAACACCTATTGGGGACTGTGTGTGCCTAGCCTGATGAAGACCAAGTAAAGTCGAAACGTAGCTACAGGGCACGCACAGATAAACAAAAACAAATAAACAAACAATGAAAGGCAAGCCTAAATAAGGGAGGGAAATAAACAAAAAATATAAAAATACAAAAAAATAGAAAAACATAAAAACAACAAAAACTTTATTACTTATATAGCCAAGGCGAACCCAACTGAAAAGGACAAATAAGTCAAACTAAATAATAATTAAGGACAATAAGTCTAAATAAATAAAAATAAAAACAAAGTAACCCTATTCTGGAAGATGGGGATGGGGGGCTGACCATCACAGGATGGAGAGTGCACCTCCGGGACCCACATTTGTGGATCCTGGCTCTACCCCTTAACCTAATCCGCCAGTGCCTCCTGTGGTACATGGTCAGTCCTCCTCCCCATACCTAAACCTAAGCTAACCCAAGCTAACCTAGCCCCGTACTCTAACCCTAAACCTAACATCAGTGGGAATATACCCCTAAACCTAACCCTAATTGGAAACCCTAACCCTAACCCCTAAACTTAACCCTAATTTGGAGCTAACCGTAACCCTAACCTAACCCTAACCCTAACCCTAGACGCTAACCCTAACCCTAACCCTAATGTATACTAACCTAAACAAAGGACTACTGAACCTAAATAAAGGACAAACAAACAAAGGGGGCACAAATAAACAAAAATATAGCTGAAGACAAATACCAGCAAACAAATACCAGCTACGGCACTTACCGGCTGAGGTACGCAGATTCCAGCTGAAGGGACATACCAGCTGAGGTACGACATACATAGGGACCTAGGGGGACAGGAAAGAAGACTTGGACAGGGTAGGAATGGAAAAAGGGAATTATGGGTAATAAATAAATAAATAAATAAGTTAGGGCAAACAAATAAATAAGGACAAATAAGTCATGGACACGGGGGATACTTAAAAACAATTTTATTCATATATTTACAGGGTTAAAAACGGGTTAAATACAATTCATTGGCATCTAAGGGGTTAAAACACAATTTGACGGTTAATATAAAACACGAGACGAAACACAAGTTACAACATAAATTGGACGCTGAAGGGAGAGTATAAAAGGGGAAGACGAACAGAGAATCAGTTGGGAGTTTGACATTGAAGGGGCAACACCTATTGGGGACTGTGTGTGCCTAGCCTGATGAAGACCAAGTAAAGTCGAAACGTAGCTACAGGGCACGCACAGATAAACAAAAACAAATAAACAAACAATGAAAGGCAAGCCTAAATAAGGGAGGGAAATAAACAAAAAATATAAAAATACAAAAAAATAGAAAAACATAAAAACAACAAAAACTTTATTACTTATATAGCCAAGGCGAACCCAACTGAAAAGGACAAATAAGTCAAACTAAATAATAATTAAGGACAATAAGTCTAAATAAATAAAAATAAAAACAAAGTAACCCTATTCTGGAAGATGGGGATGGGGGGCTGACCATCACAGGATGGAGAGTGCACCTCCGGGACCCACATTTGTGGATCCTGGCTCTACCCCTTAACCTAATCCGCCAGTGCCTCCTGTGGTACATGGTCAGTCCTCCTCCCCATACCTAAACCTAAGCTAACCCAAGCTAACCTAGCCCCGTACTCTAACCCTAAACCTAACATCAGTGGGAATATACCCCTAAACCTAACCCTAATTGGAAACCCTAACCCTAACCCCTAAACTTAACCCTAATTTGGAGCTAACCGTAACCCTAACCTAACCCTAACCCTAACCCTAGACGCTAACCCTAACCCTAACCCTAATGTATACTAACCTAAACAAAGGACTACTGAACCTAAATAAAGGACAAACAAACAAAGGGGGCACAAATAAACAAAAATATAGCTGAAGACAAATACCAGCAAACAAATACCAGCTACGGCACTTACCGGCTGAGGTACGCAGATTCCAGCTGAAGGGACATACCAGCTGAGGTACGACATACATAGGGACCTAGGGGGACAGGAAAGAAGACTTGGACAGGGTAGGAATGGAAAAAGGGAATTATGGGTAATAAATAAATAAATAAATAAGTTAGGGCAAACAAATAAATAAGGACAAATAAGTCATGGACACGGGGGATACTTAAAAACAATTTTATTCATATATTTACAGGGTTAAAAACGGGTTAAATACAATTCATTGGCATCTAAGGGGTTAAAACACAATTTGACGGTTAATATAAAACACGAGACGAAACACAAGTTACAACATAAATTGGACGCTGAAGGGAGAGTATAAAAGGGGAAGACGAACAGAGAATCAGTTGGGAGTTTGACATTGAAGGGGCAACACCTATTGGGGACTGTGTGTGCCTAGCCTGATGAAGACCAAGTAAAGTCGAAACGTAGCTACAGGGCACGCACAGATAAACAAAAACAAATAAACAAACAATGAAAGGCAAGCCTAAATAAGGGAGGGAAATAAACAAAAAATATAAAAATACAAAAAAATAGAAAAACATAAAAACAACAAAAACTTTATTACTTATATAGCCAAGGCGAACCCAACTGAAAAGGACAAATAAGTCAAACTAAATAATAATTAAGGACAATAAGTCTAAATAAATAAAAATAAAAACAAAGTAACCCTATTCTGGAAGATGGGGATGGGGGGCTGACCATCACAGGATGGAGAGTGCACCTCCGGGACCCACATTTGTGGATCCTGGCTCTACCCCTTAACCTAATCCGCCAGTGCCTCCTGTGGTACATGGTCAGTCCTCCTCCCCATACCTAAACCTAAGCTAACCCAAGCTAACCTAGCCCCGTACTCTAACCCTAAACCTAACATCAGTGGGAATATACCCCTAAACCTAACCCTAATTGGAAACCCTAACCCTAACCCCTAAACTTAACCCTAATTTGGAGCTAACCGTAACCCTAACCTAACCCTAACCCTAACCCTAGACGCTAACCCTAACCCTAACCCTAATGTATACTAACCTAAACAAAGGACTACTGAACCTAAATAAAGGACAAACAAACAAAGGGGGCACAAATAAACAAAAATATAGCTGAAGACAAATACCAGCAAACAAATACCAGCTACGGCACTTACCGGCTGAGGTACGCAGATTCCAGCTGAAGGGACATACCAGCTGAGGTACGACATACATAGGGACCTAGGGGGACAGGAAAGAAGACTTGGACAGGGTAGGAATGGAAAAAGGGAATTATGGGTAATAAATAAATAAATAAATAAGTTAGGGCAAACAAATAAATAAGGACAAATAAGTCATGGACACGGGGGATACTTAAAAACAATTTTATTCATATATTTACAGGGTTAAAAACGGGTTAAATACAATTCATTGGCATCTAAGGGGTTAAAACACAATTTGACGGTTAATATAAAACACGAGACGAAACACAAGTTACAACATAAATTGGACGCTGAAGGGAGAGTATAAAAGGGGAAGACGAACAGAGAATCAGTTGGGAGTTTGACATTGAAGGGGCAACACCTATTGGGGACTGTGTGTGCCTAGCCTGATGAAGACCAAGTAAAGTCGAAACGTAGCTACAGGGCACGCACAGATAAACAAAAACAAATAAACAAACAATGAAAGGCAAGCCTAAATAAGGGAGGGAAATAAACAAAAAATATAAAAATACAAAAAAATAGAAAAACATAAAAACAACAAAAACTTTATTACTTATATAGCCAAGGCGAACCCAACTGAAAAGGACAAATAAGTCAAACTAAATAATAATTAAGGACAATAAGTCTAAATAAATAAAAATAAAAACAAAGTAACCCTATTCTGGAAGATGGGGATGGGGGGCTGACCATCACAGGATGGAGAGTGCACCTCCGGGACCCACATTTGTGGATCCTGGCTCTACCCCTTAACCTAACCCTAACCCTAACCCTAACCCTAACCCTAACCCTAACGTTTCCGCCTGGGTTTCAGGTTTAAAAGGTGCATTTGGTTTGGTTTCTGGACTTTTGAAATTAATACACAGAGATGTTTCTGATCACTTTTCAGAGTACTCACACTGCACAAACAAAGCTCTTCCGGGGGGAAGAACAACCAACTCTACTCTGTTCAGGAACTCACTTAGAAACAATTTCTTAAAAAACGAAACATCCAAAAATAAAACAATTCTTTTCACCGTTCCATTTTTTTCATTCTCTCATCTCTAATTCTACTCTATACGTGGTTTATGGAGCAAGTGGGAGGGGGGACTTGTACTGACCTGCGACGGCCCGTGCCCTGCCCGGTACTGACAAACACCAAGTTGAACGTTAGTTAACTTTGGGTCAGTACTTAGAGTTGATCTCTACTAACACCTAACCCTAACCCTAACCCTAACCCTAACCCTAACCCTAACCTAAAAAAAGACGATGGAGATGGAGGACTGCCATCTCCAGGATGGACCGTGCACCGCGGGGGTAACACCCGTTACCCCTTGCTCTCTTTCCTCAACCTAACCCTAACCCTAACCCTAACCCTAAGTGTTAACCCTAACCCTAACCCTAAGTGTTAACCCTAACCCTAACCCTAACCCTAAGTGTTAACCCTAACCCTAAGTGTTAACCCTAACCCTAAGTGTTAACCCTAACCCTAACCCTAACCCTAAGTGTTAACCCTAACCCTAAGTGTTAACCCTAACCCTAAGTGTTAACCCTAACCCTAAGTGTTAACCCTAACCCTAACCCTAATTGGGAACCCTAACCCTAGTTTGGGAGAACCCTGATCCTAAATCCTAGCCCTAATCTAAGTCCTAACCCTAGCCCTAACTACAAACCCTAACTATATCCTGAGAACCCAAGAAGAGGACAAACAAAGCCAAGAAAGGCACAAACAAAGAAATAAACAAACAAACAAATAAACAAATACCGTGTCAGCCAAGAAGAAGGCAAGAGAAACACGAGGTACGCAAACAGGAATAGGGAAGGATGGAAGCTAAGTAACGGGAACGGAAATACCTAAGGGAAGAAGGAAATTGGAAAAGGGTTAATAAATTAATATAAAATACAAGTATAATAATTACAAAATTCATAGGGTTAATAATATTTATGGTTAAAAGGGTTAAAAAACATTCTGGTTTATTTAAAATGGGAAAATAAGGGTACTAGGCTAAAACAGACGGAGGAAAATTTGACACGAAATTTAAAACTAACGGTAAGAAGGGAGAGTATAAAAGGAGACGAACAAGCACGAACATTCAGTTTGGCACAGACCTCTGAGGGAGCAACATCTCTCCAGAAGACAATACAAAGGGGGCATACCTGTGTGCAGTGGCAGCCTGATGAAGTCCCAAGATGCGTGACGAAACGTTGCAACGCCACCTTAAGACACACAGAAGAACTACAGGTTAACCAAAACAAAATACGGGTGGGAATTATATGAAGCCAAACAAGGAAAAAATGAAAAATAAAAAAATAGAAAAATAAAAAACCTAAAAAAAGAAAAAAACAAAAAGACAAAAAATAGAATTCATACTTGATATACCCAAGGCGACCCGACTAGACATAATTTAAAATATATATGTTAAACAAAACAATATATTTTATATAATTACAAAAAATATAATTAAACAAAAAAATAAATATACTTACCTGACTAACCCAATTCTGGAAGATGGGGATGGGGGACTGTCCATCCACAGGATGGAGAGTGCACCTCCGGGATTCCTCATTCGAGGGTCCTGGCTCTATTCCACAACCTAACCCTAACCCTAACCCTGTCCATCCACAGGAAGGACCGTGCACCTGCAGGATCCACATTCGTGGGTCCTGGCTCTATTCCTCAACCTAACCCTAACCCACTAACCCTAACCCTAACCCTAACCCTTTTTTTTAAAAACAAATTAAAAACAATTTGATTTTTATTTTAAAAGTTTAAAAAGACATTTTGATTTTTTATTGGCAATTCATTTGACTATTGTTTTAAACAACCATACTTCATATATATTTTAATTGACACTTACCTTAAAAACACAAACACGTTATTACATATATAGCAAAGGCGACACCACAAACTACTACAACAAAGAGGAAACAACGGTTAGAGGTCCCCCAAGGATGGGGGACTATTACGATGATGGCTGGACTACGGTGCGTTACGGCCGCCGAGGCCAACGCTACCGCCAGCGTTTTCGGGACAGGAGTGGCGGCGCCGGTCAGGGGATGGCCCGTGCACCGTCCGGTTCCTCGAGGGACCGGGCTTATTACCCCCATCCTAACCCTAACCCTGACTTCACAAAAAGTCACTTCCAATGGACTCAGAATGGCCTGAAACGTGCTCTAAACTACTTTCTGTGCAGTGACATTTTTCATCAACACTACAATTTTCGGAATTTTTCGAAAAATACATTGATTCCTATGGGAAAACGGTTTTCTCGCGATAACTCGAGAACGGTACATCCTAGAGACTTGCAACCTGTCTCCGTCTGCCATAATTCGGCCACGCCCGACACGTAGACACCAAGCACGTGTCTCTACGACCTTCCGTTCCGGAGATATCAACAAAAAAACTTGTTTTTTGACCATAACTCCGCCCCCCTATTACGGACGATGATCCTAGTATCCATCAACGCGGCCTGACGAGACAAACACGTGAAGGTATGGCACATTTTGATACGACCTTCCTATCAAGAGTTATTCACAAATATGTCATCCTCAAATATGTCATCGTGGTTATCATCCCCATTCCTAACCCTAACCCTAACCCTAACCCTAACCCTACCTAACCCTAACCCTAACCCTAACCCTAACCATCACTAATCTGTGCCTAAACCTAACCATCACTAATCTGTGCCTAAACCTAACCATCACTAATCTGTGCCTAAACCTAACCCTCCTATTCTAGCCTAACCCTGAATCTGACTCTAAACCTAACCACTACTAGTTGGTGCCTAAACCTAACCCTAATTCTCCTATACTAGCCCTAATCTGAATCTGACTCTAATCCTAACCACTACTAATTAGTACCTAAACCTAATCCACTATCCTACTCTATTCTAAATTTGACCCTCCTAAGTACATTCTAAAATACTACTGGTCCTACTCTAATCCTAAGCCTAACTATTCAAACCTAATCCTATGTCCCCTCTACTCAACCTAATCTAAGATATTACTAGCTAAGCTAACCGGAAGTCTTTAAAGTCCGTGAAACACAAATAAAAAGGTACTATAGGGGGTAACCTAAATAAATACAAAGGATAACGAAATCCAAATACAAGTCCGATAGACGATGGGAAGAGACGCTTATGCTAAGGACATTAAAGAGAGGGAAAAAGCAAAGGAAGGCAAAAAGAGAAGGAGAGGAAACATTAGAGGAAGGAAGGAGAAGAAACAGTCCAAGTATGGAAGGAAATAGAAAGGGAAAGAGAGTTAAGAAGGAATAGGAAAAGAAGGACTAAAACTTACGGGCGGATAGGTTTAATTGGGCTATATATAAACACAAACAACAGTAAACAAAGGTCAAATCAGACATCTAAATAATGTAAAACTAAACAAGGTTTACAAAAAGAAAACTAAATGGATAACGGAAATACAAACAGACACACATAAGACGTCCAAACCGGATGCTGTGGAAAGAAACAGAGTAAAACTAAACAATGTTTACTAAAAGAACTAAACAAAATAGACAAGGTTAAACTAATTAATGTTTACTGATAGAATTAAATAAATAAAAAAATATAAAACTAATTAAGGGTTATTAGAAGAACTACATAAACTAAAGAAGTAAAATAATTCGGGTTGCTAAAAGGAAGAAACAAACTAAGGAGGTGAAAAAGATTCGGAAGAAAAAATTACACGGAAGAAAGAGAGCGGGGAGTGAGAACAGGGAGGAGCCAAAGGGTATAAAAGGAGCTCAAGGCAAGCAGCCAAGCTCACTTTTACTTTGGATCAGCGCGCCTGAGGAAGGCAGACAAACAGCCGAAACGTTGCGCAATGCTGATCATATCAAGGCTACAAGTCTAATTTTTTGAAACCCCACCATTTAATGGTGGGGAACTAAAACAAATGGATAAAAGTAAACTAAATATGGTTACTAAAAAAACAAAAGGAAAAATGTAAACTAAATAATGTGCTAACAAAACTAAATAATGTTTAAACTCAGAGCTGGGGGGGCTCTGCTGGGTTCCTGTCTGAGGACCGTGCACTAAATCGGTTCCTGGTCTCAAACCCAGGAGCACGATGCTCTTGTTCCCCCATCCTAACCCTAACCCTAACCCTAACCCTCCTTTATTTGCTATTTTACCCATGAAAGTTACTTTTAAGACCTTTTATTGTAGAAGGCTCTTTTAAGTTTCTTTTAGTGGAAGTGTTTTTTAACCTCTTTTTGAATAAAAGTTAAGTTTTAAATCGATGATGGAAGGTTCTATCTAGGCCCCCTCGGAAAGCCCTTTTTATTTTTGGTTTTTAACATCTGAACTCCAAGTCTTCGAAGTTTTTTCTACTAGCAGGTCCGGAGCCAAAAGGGGATCCCCTCAACGGACCGGGAGGACTAGGAAAACCAGGAGCCATAACATCAGGGCAAGGTAAGAGCCGACCATCCTCAATTTCTTTTATTAGGAACAATACTGTGTATTTTGGTTAATGAACATGAATGGACAGCACATACACAGAACACACACACACAACTTCACACCACAACCACTTATGGCTTTCCCAGCACGTCCCATACAGAGAACACACAACAGACCCACTACATACACCAGGTCCCCCCCTACCTCTTCCCAGTCCCCCCTCACCACTAACCACACACTCACAGGACCACCTACAGAACAAACTAGACTAGCCAGTAAAACCTATTTTAAACTCATTCAGGCCATCCACCACAAACAGATCATTCACAAGGCCATAACCACTAACAACTTTCCACCCGGGATGATGAGACAGGTACAGAAACTCACTGACTTCATCAAACCCGCAGCACCCACAGACAACACACGAAATAAGGTCACACACAACACTACTAATTGGATGCACAACAATATGGTCATACTTCAGGAACATTATACATCCATCACCACTTCATTCACACACCCTCCCAAAGATCCCCTAGCCCTCCAAATAGCTATTGGATGGGCTAGTAAGAGGTATGGCAATAGACTCACTCCGGAAACCATACACACAGTCAAACACACACTGGACATTCCCTCACTTCAGCCCACAGCTGCCATACCTCATGCTCCCTCACCCGGTCCACCTCCCACCTCTAGCTCCACCCATCTGTTACCCCCCATCCCAGAAGAGGAAGAATTTCCACCGCTTCCCAAACCACAGGACAAGAACAGATTAACACTTTATTTAGGCCCACGCAGTTCCATCACGGAGGAACTCGCACGCAATACACCCAACATAGCACTCACTTCATCCACTCCCACCCCAAAACAGCAACACCCGGAGAGACAACCCCCTGAGCCTGTCCCTGGGGCCACATCCTCTCATAGTCCTGCACCACTATTGAGGGGAGCAGCGGGCCAGCCCTTGTCCTCCCACGCTCAGGACCACATGTTTAGGAAGCCCGAGACTATCAAACAGCCGTACACATATTCTGTGTACGCCTTGGCCACCCACACCAATGCGGGGCCGGCTCCTGCTAGGGCACCAATCAGAAAAACTCCAGTTTATGGCCTGAAACACACTTTTGCCACCCACCAGGTACTAAAAGAAAATAATCAAACAATAACCCCCATACACGCATCAGCCAACCACACACCTGTGGATACCTCCACTCCTCTGCCTCAACGGTCCATAAGACGTTTCAATACAACCACAAAAGGTACCCCCATCACTCCGCTTATCCCTGAACTATCCCCAATCCTTGCACCTACCCCAGAACCAAACCATCCTACTGTCACATCACTTTTGTCTCCCCTACAGCCACCAGCTACAAACCCACCTCCCCCTACTACAACGCAGGAAACCCCACTCCCCAAGAAGGGAAGGGTCTGGGAGGTGGAGGCCCAGGTCCACACACCATCGAAGGTACAACCAACCAAAAACAATGAACACGAATTGGAAACCGTCTCACTTGACACCTTCTACAATAATACAAACACAGCAGTAATAACCGACGACACCATCTCCGCCGTTTGTGCTTCTCCCACAGGTCGTGGTGGTGGCCGGGATGGCTCGGGGGGCCAAGATCCCCAGCCTACACACGCTGTTAAGAACTGGCAGAGCGGTAACAACATCATGATGAGCGGGACTCTAAAGGCCGACATGGCCAAAAACAGAACCCAATCTGAACCCTCTGCTCAGACAGTGTGTGGGGTTGGAGGGCCCCCCGGTCCCCCCCTGGTCGCCGGCACGGCCGTGGGAGAGGACCTGGGCCAACCACAGCACCCAGACCCTCCCTTAACATCCACTAAACCCCCTCATCCACTCCAGGCCATATCCCCCTCCCCAGGGCGGTTTAAACCTCACCGCAACCATGCTAGAGATAGCCGCAAAGTACAGGATTGGGCCTTCAGACCCCGACTTCCAGTTCTCGTTCTAGGAGACTCTAATATTAATAGAATCCAGTCACACACTCACACAAACGTACAATTAGAGAGCTACTCTGGTGCTAAATTCTATCACTTCATCGAAATCTGCAAAAAAACACCCATCAGCCCCCTCACAAAAATAGTTGTCCTATCTGTAGGACTAAACAATAGAGACCAGGACTTCAAATTAACTTCCTCCAAACAAATACGTACACTCCATAAACAGGCCTCCATCATCTTCCCCAATGCACAAATATACTTCCCCATTATCAATTTCTCCACCCGTCTCTCACCAACACAACAACAAAACTTAAAATTAATCAATAACACCATCGCCACACACTTCCCATTCCTGTTTGAAATTCCCCACGACACCTTCATCACAGACCCGGACAATATACACTGGACAGCCCCCACAGCACAAAACATATTACAAAACTGGTGTAAGCAATTAAATTTATAAACAACACTAACCCGAACCTGGCTCATCCCCCACCCACCCTTCACCCCAACACCCACACCAGTGTTCCCCAGTCACAGACCCCCCACACTTCGGATCCACATTCTCCCACCCGACTACATAACAATCCCAATTCCAATGTCCTCAACCTCTCAACACTACTCACACTGACACCCGCACAAGTTACCCTTTTGGAGAGGGGATTATCTTTCATCCCACGCCCCACCAAATTCGACCGGGAGGAACTTCAAAGGGACTTACATCAATATCACAGACGACTCAAACTTATAGACCACTTTCACCTTCATAACAACCACAATCACACTCCTTTCACATACAGATCCAGCTGGGAACCTCAACTTTCCCAGCTGGATAAACACACAATAAACCTAATTAAATCAGACAATAGGGCCCTGCGCATATATCGCCCCTCGGCAGATATCTCCGATAATCTGTCGAGGGACGAGCGCAGGGCCCTCAAACAACTCACCCAAAACCACAATATTATTATCAAACCAGCTGACAAAGGTTCAAAAATTGTAATACTAGACAGACAACAATATTTACAGGAAGCAAATAGACAATTGACAGATATTAGATACTACAGACCCATCCCACACAGCATCCAAAGCAATACCCAAAAGGCACTCAGAACCATAATCACATCACTCCACCATAAAAAATTCATCAACACTAAACAGTTACATTTTCTATTCGGACCGGACAACCCACGCCCCAGACAATTCTACCTCCTCCCCAAAATTCACAAAGACCCCGCTACCTGGACAGTTCCCTTTGAGGTTCCTCCCGGTAGACCGATAGTATCCGATTGTAATAGCACCTCTTATAACATCTCCACATACATCGACCACTTTTTGAATCCCCTCTCCACAAAACATCCCAGCTATATCAAAGACACTTATCATTTCCTGGACATTATCCGACCCATGGCTGTTCCTTCACATTCTTATCTGTTCACCATTGACATAGACAGCCTGTATACAAACATCAATAGCACCCTAGGTATTAAAACCATCCAGAACTTATTTCAACAATACCCTGACACCAATAGACCGGATCAAGAAATCATCAACCTTTTAACCATCTGCCTTAATAACAACGATTTTGAATTTAACAATCAACATTATCTACAAATCACTGGAACAGCCATGGGTCAGAGATATGCTCCATCATACGCTAACATTTACATGGCCGAGTGGGAGCGAGAGGCATTGGCCAAGTGTGGAAAAAAACCCCTAATATACTACCGCTACTTAGACGATATTATAGGCATCTGGACACACCACATTTCACACTTCCAACAGTTTATTGATACATTAAACAATCACCACCCAAACATAAAGGTCAAATTCTCCATACATCAACACCAAGTTAATTTTCTGGATACCACAGTTTTCTTTCAACCCATCGACACAACTAGCAATAGAATACTTACTAAGGTTTATTTTAAAGACACGGACACACATGCACTTCTCCATAAAACCAGTTATCATCCAAAACATACATTCAAAGGCATAATCAAATCACAAATCATTAGATACCACCGTATTTCCTCCCTACAGTCAGATTTAACAACAACCATCCGTACCCTATTTCATAGTCTTCAAAAACGAAAATATTCAAAAAGATTTCTCCGAAAGATTAAAAATGACACCTTGGCCACCCTCGCTCCCACTCGGACCTCCTACGAACCACACACACACTCAAACATATATGCACACACACGCAGATCCCTCCCAGCAACCCCTGACAACCCTGACCTCCCCTCCCCCTACCTGAACCAAGGTCTGTATCCCAATCCCACCCACAATCCCCCTTCCCCCTACCCGAAACAGGGTCTGTACCCCTTCCCCACCCGCCATCCCCTTATCACTCTCCCCGCTGGGCAAGGGATCTGCCCCACATCTAGTACACCCAACAGCCAAACTCAATCTGACCCCCATATTTTACCCCTGGTCTCCACATTTTCCCACACCACTACAGCACTCCACCAAACCATAAAACGGAATTTCATACATATGCAGACACAACACCCACCATTCCACAACCGAAAAATAATTTCCGCTTATCGCAAGAACCCTAATTTACAAAGTCTCCTAGTCCGATCAAAATTCAACAATAACAGTCACACACCTTCCACGCCATTTCACCATTATTATAAAAACAGGAAATACATCACAAACCCATATAGCAATAAATCTCTCCCACCTCATAACACCTACACTCTATCCCATAAAAACATAGTCTACATAATCACATGCACATTTTGCAATAAACATTACATCGGAGAAACACAGAATCCATTACTGACCCGACTTAAACAGCACTTACATAATATAGACAAAGGCACACTCACAACTCACCTAGTTACACACTTCAAACAACACTCCACGCAATACCTCACCATCTCGGGTCTGGAGGCCCATGACCGCTGGACCACGGGGCAGAGGAAGAGAGCAGAAAAAATCTGGATAGAGAAGCTGGGGACCATTACACCACGGGGCCTCAACGACATTCCGCACTATTAACATTCATAAACAATAACATAGTCTCCCCCTAGTTTTTTTTTTTTTTTTTTTTTTTTCGTTTTTCTCTCCTCTTAACCCTAACCCATCTCTTACCCAGACCCAACTCCTTCCTTACCCTACACCTAACCCTTACCCATCCCTTACCTTAACCATTCCCCACCCCAACCTTAACCCTACCTTCAACCTAACCCTAAACCTAGCCTTACCCTCAGGCTTACCCCACCTTCTCCTTACCCTTACCTAACCTTACCCTCAACCTAACCCTAAACCTAACCTTACCCTCAAACCAACCCTAAACCTAACCTTACCCTCAACCTAACCCTAAACCTAACCTTACCCTCAACCTAACCCTAAACTTAACCTAAACCTAACCTTACCCTCAACCTAACCCTACCTTCTCCTAACCCTAAACCTAACCTTACCCTTAACCTAACCCTAAACCTAACCTTACCCTCCACCTAACCCTAAACCTAACCTTACCCTTACCTAACCCTAACAATTTCCTTACCCTAAACCTAACCTCACCCTCAATCTAACCCTACCTTCTCCTTACCCTAAACCTAACCTTACTCTCAACCTAACCCTAAACCTTACCTTATCCCTAACCCTAACCTTTTCCTTACCCTAAACCTAACCTTACCTTCAACCTAACCCTAAACCTAACCTTTCCCTCAACCGTACACTAACCCTACCTTACCCAATCCTGACCCTAACCTAACCATTCCTCAACCTGTGTTTTTTCCTTTTTTTTTTTTTGTTTTTTTTTTTTGTTTTTTTTTTTGTTTTTTAAGCCCCAGCTTCTCTTATCTCCACTTCTCAAACAGAACTGCAGGTGTCCCGCAGGAACCGGACCCCGGAAAATAGAAATAAAATAATACCACTGCCTGTCTCCCAGTTTTATTCATTTTATCCAAAAGTGTCCAAATAACACTATTTTTAGTTTTTGTTGGGATGTGTTGTTTATTTAACCATTTTACTACTATGGTGGTCGTTCTTATTTATTTATTTATTTTTATTTTTATTATATATATATTTATGAGTGTTTTATGGGGTGAATGGGCTGGATCGGTATGAATTTTAGTGTGATGGTTTTACATGGATTTTGATAACTTTTATCCTGTTTTTATATGTTTAAGAGGCCTTTTGTCTCCTTCTTACTCTCTGTTGTTGGTTTGCTTTTTATTGGTTTTTACATGTATTTATTTATTGGATGTATATTTTTATTATATATTAATTTTTATTAATTAGCTTCACCCATCCGATTCATTTACTTCCATATACACTCCTATGAACTTTTTATGGAATTTTATATATTAATAAAATTATAATTTTATTTATTTTATTTTAATTTATTTTATTATATTTATATTATATAATTTATTTATATAATTTTTTGTAATACTTTTCTTAATTTAAATACATATACATAGTTTTGGTTTTATGGTTTTAGTTTGCAGCACATCCTTACAACTCTCCTTTATACAATAGCCCCTGTTTTTAAAGGAAATATATACAGAGGTTAACTTACCTGTTGGGATTTTAGATTTGTTTGTTTTGTTTTTTTGGGAGGCACGTGGTGGGTGGGTGGCCACATTGGCTGCTCCCCTGTCTGTGGGAGACGTGGGATTACCGGCTCGGGGACTTGAACCCTGCTCCCCCGGTTGATAGTCGGTGCAGGTACACATGTACTATTCCAATTATATAAAAACCATTTACTTCTTCCCCCATTTACCATCCACACATCACTACACCAGAAATAGACAGTTTTAGCCCAAGTCTGTAGGCCAGTGCATTTAAAGTTTAACCTACTTCCCCTGAACCCCAACCCCAACCCTAACCCTAACCCTAACCCTAATCCTAAACCTATCCTAAACCTAACCCTAATCCTAATTCTAATCCTAATCCTAATTCTAAACCTAAACCTAATTCTAATCCTAATTCTAAAACCTAAACCTAATCCAATTCTAATCCTAATTATAAAACTAATCCCCATTCTAAACCTAACCCTAAACCCAATCCTAATTCTAAACCTAATCCTAGTTCTAAACCTAATCTTATTCCTAATTCTAATACTAACTCTAAACCTAATCCTAATTCTAACTCTAAACCTAATCCTAATTCTAAACTTAATCTTAATCCTAATTCTAAACCTAATCTTAATCCTAATCTTAATCCTAATTCTAAACCTAATCCTAATTCTAACTCTAAACCTAATCCTAATTCTAAACCTAATCTTAATCCTAATCTTAATCCTAATTCTAAACCTAATCCTAATTCTAACTCTAAACCTAATCCTAATTCTAAACCTAATCCTAATACTATGATATAAACCGGAATACTTACCTGTAAATAAGTTAATTACACTCACCTCTAAAAAAATATATAAACCTAAATAAATACCTACCTTTAAATATTTTAATTCATGTTTATTTAAGAAATCAAAATCACAATTAATACTTACCTTATTTTATACTTTTAAAATACTTACCTAATGAAAAAAACCTGAAAAAACCTGAAAAAAAGAAGAAACCAAGACGGACACTATAAATTTGTACCAAAAATCTACTTACCTGATTGGCTGTAACAGAGAAACCAAAGTGTAAAAAGCCGTTTTGGGCGGAGTATAAAAGGAGCAGACAGAGCTCTGCTCATTCTTACTCTGACATCCGACCAAGCAACATCATTCAGAAAGCATTGCAGCCAGCTTTACATTGTGCCTGTCCTGAAGAAGACTCATTCAGGAGTCGAAACGTCGACTTTGGCACAATATTTTTCATTGAATTCATTGTTACACTTT